>NW_015092359.1:582488-608173 GCF_001431845.1 Calidris pugnax | reverse complement strand
GGGGGGGGGGGGGGGGGGGAAAGGCAGACAACCCAAACTTTCTTTCATTAAACTGCAGCCTATTTTTAAATATTCTGCCAGCAAAGCATACAAGCATCAGTTTGAGACTGAACAGGGTAGTTATTCAGCCTTAGGCTGCACTAATTGTCAGGTTTAAACTGAAAGCCATGCATTGAGTGGAGTAACTTGCTTTTAGTGTGGCAATATTTCCATGGAATGAACTCCCTGTGATCCTGATCCAATTCTGATTAAAGTTAATGGCGAGTCTTGCAGGACTCAGATGGAAATCCAAGAGCCTGCGAGACAGATAAAGTTGTAGCTTGACCTTAACGAGTTCACTAAGGCTGAATGATCATTTGCAACACACCAGATACAACACAGACTCACCAGCAGGAAAGACAACTTGTAACGTGGCTGTTCATCACTTAGGCCATTCAAAGCAATAGCTTCTGCCTTGAGGGGCCAATGCTACGTGGGCTTATTAAACACATAGAATCATTGAACGGTTTGGGTTGGAAGGAAACCTAGCGATCATGGAGTTCCAACCCCCCTGACACTGGCAGGGACACCTCCCACCAGAACAGGTTGCTCAGAGCCCCATCCAGCCTGGCCTTGAACCCCTCCAGGGATGGGGCAGCCACAGCTTCTCTGGGCAACCTGTTCCAGTGTCTCACCACCCTCACAGGAAAGAATTTCTTCCTGAGATCTCCTCTAAATCTCCCCTCTTTCAGTTTAAAACCACGAGCCCTCATCCTATCACTCCACTCCCTGATCAAGAGTCCCTCCCCATCTCTCCTGTAGCCCCTTTAGGGACTGGAAAGGGCTATAAGGTCTCCCCAGAGCCTTCTCTTCTTCAGGCTGAACAGCCCCACCTCTCTCAGCCTGTCCTAGACATCCCAAGATACAGCAGGCACCTGAGAGAAGAAAAGCAGCCCAGAAAACCGAAGAGGGTAATAGATTTTGTAGCTCTGGCATAACCATGAACTTCAGTGAACTGCAGCGCGCTGACACAATGCAAAGTACAAATGCTTTACCCTAGCATACACTGCGCCCCTTAGTTCAGCTGAGAAGTACATAAAACGAAAATTAAATATGAATAAAACAAACCAAACATGACTTGAAGGTGCTAATGGCTTCTCCAGTCAAAACGTGGATGGAGGATGCAAAAGCTGAGACGTATTTGGATCGCTGCTACACTCAAATGCTTGCTTAGATTTATAATAATATAATCTGCTAATAAAAAGGGATATATAGAGAAGCCAAAATACCATCATAGTTTATTTGGGGCTTTGGCAAGGCAATACCCATAAAAAACCTGCCCTCAGGACTTACTAGAGAATCTATTACCCATTTCATTCTCAGCTTCCAAATGGGGGAAAAGTTTATTGTGATGAACTAGGTTCATATTATGGCCTTCTGTTTCCTCAGACTGGTAATTTTCTCAGTGCATATCCCACATATTTCTACTTTTGGGGAATAACATTTATCCATATTTTTACACAGTGTTCACATAAACAGTTACAAGCTGTGACAAAATATAAAGTGAGCCTTAGTGCATTGCTATATTTTTGTTCTCCACTAATTTCAGTTTGAAGTAAGGATAATTTTAGGAAAACTGCAGCCAAAAAAACAAAAAACAACCCCAAAAACTATCAGGAGTGCTTTTTTAATTTATCAGGTGGTTTCAGACCTGAAATTACATCCTGCAAAAAATGACAAAGGGGATAATGGCTGAGGGGAAGCATGAAAACCTTTCCCTAAATGCCAATAATTTGTTGAAAACACTGTTAATGCATTGATACGGTATTAGTAGCTCAAGCTGCCTGCTGAAGCCTCACAACTTCACTTCTCTTGCCATGGTCCATTCCTGCACTGTTTCCCCACAAAAAATGCCTTTTAAAGCAAGTAGCATGAGAACATCTTCCAATGCATGAAAAGACTGTCTTCACAATTACTCAAAGCACCAGATCCTGCAGTTTCCAAACTAACACCCGGAACTTGCATCCTAAAGGACACCCAAAGCAAACAGTAGGAACCAGCCATTTCTTCAGTTGGTGGGGAAAACCCTCCACTGGTGGAAATTCTCAAAAGCTTCATCAAATTAAACAGGTCTGGGCTGATTTACACTTGCTGAGGATCCGCCCCTTCTCACACTGGCTGCAGCAGTAAGATTTTTCTAATGCTGGCACAGAAATTTCAATCACATCTGCCATATGTTTTTTTTTTGCCCAAGAGATTACTTTGAATGAACCTATAAAGTGCCGGGGAGGAAATGCTTGCAGCCACAGAAAAATGAAGGATATTATTGCAGAGGAACTTTTCCCATTTTACCAATGAAATCACTCAGTTTTCAACTCATTAACTGAGGCTCTTGTCAAGAATAATATTACAACTTGTTCTGTTCACATACATCGAGGGGAGCAGAAACATGGGGGACTTCAGCTTTCAAACACCACTAAAAAAAAATGTAATTGGTCCTGATGGACCTTACACAGATGCTGGTCTGCACAAAAGTGCTCTGGCAGACTTTACTGCTGAATATTACATGTCCAAGTGACATGAACTCTTTGAGTAGTGCCATTAGGTTTCAATACAGGGTATGAGATCATTCCCAAGTCATAGATACGCAACAGGAAAACAATATATTACAATCAGTCAATTAAGTGCTCACATCCTGCAGCTCTTTACAAGGAGACCTTACTCATACCAGTATTCCCGTGACAGGAAGTTTACTTGAACGCAGGCCAGTCAAACCAGTACTGGTTTGCAGAATCCAACCCAAAAGCTCTAAAAAAAGAAAATAATTCAATGACTGTGTTTATCCTAAACTAGGTCACTGCGCTGCTTCTAACAATAGAATTTCCTATGCAAATTGATTCCTACTAATATCCTATGACGGTGCCTCCTGTCCTCTTTTACTGCATTAGGCAATTGCCAGCCTTATCCGGATCTTCTCCATCAAGCCTAATCCACTTCTTTTCAATTTCAACCTGTAGTCAGAAAACAACAACAACAACAAAAAAACAGGTAGAATTAGCAAACAGTTGGGCACTGAAAGTGTAAACTGCAGCAATCACACCAATAAAAGCTTTGACTCGGAATCAAAACATTTCCAGACCCAATACATTTCAAAACCACTGCTCCCAAAAATAGCTCAGCTGAGGAAAAACAATGCTGCATTTGCAGTTCTGTTTTTCAGCATCATCTTTGATCAGACAAGGAATTATTTTTTAATGATTCTTTTGCTCAAAGTCATTATCACAAGTGCATGCAAGATACGTTTTGAATACAAAGCACTTGGAAACACTGTATGGGCAAATGGGGAGGAAGAAGAGGAGGAAAAGCTCTAAAAATACCTGGCAATTGTAAAAAGCTTTCTGAACCAGGTGTTTCTGGGGCTGCAGGTCACTCTCTACGCCCAGTGACTTGACTTCTGTTCCTGAGGCACAGGTATCATGAACGACGAACTGGACGGTAGCAAATGGGTACCAGTCAGATGGGATTTCCTGGTCTGATCCGAGTTCCAGTTTGTAAGACAGGCTGTGTGGATGATCCGAACCTTGGAAAAGAAAAACAAAACAAAAAAACATCAGTTAATTATCTTTTTGTTGTTGTTTACAGTGCAAGGTTAATCTGCTAACAAGAGAGCACAGGTCTGTCATATTAATGCAGAGCTGTTGTGATGATACAAGATCATTCTATCTATAATCTTTAGCTCTGTGGGCAGAAGGTGGCCCCTTACTCCTTTTTACTCCTTTTTTGTCTGCTTCAGCACACTTTTCACACTCATGGTAGTTTTACAAATTAATTTACACAAGAATTAACAGAAGCTTCCAGCTCCTGATGGAGAGAAGAGTATTACAAAGTTAGGGATCAGTTGCTAAATTCAGAAGATTAGGGGAAATTCTTAGTTTTCCCTTAAAAATACATTTCTTACTCTTGTAGAAAAATAAGAACTGGAAGGCCTCAGCTCAGTTAAGGCAGAGGTGCTGCCCTGTGTCCAACAAACCACCCTTTTCAGAGCTCTCTGCTGTAGGAATTTTACTGGACTGTTTATTTCAAGTATGAGAGCTACCTTGTGTAACAGCATTTATTACAGTATGTCTATGGCAGGAAGATAAAGGTGCTGCTCAGAGCCCTGCTCCAACAAGATATATCCCAGCTGCCAGGATAAGGGCTACCTGCGCTCCCTTTCCAGGGTTGTTACAGAAAAAGAACATACCCCATTTATTCCAAACAAAAGTATTACTAAAGTAACTGTCATGTTATAAAGCAGAGTCTTTATGAAGTGCAGCATATTCTAAATTACTGTAACCCAGCCTCAGATCCTAGGGATCACTTGCTTTAGCACTTCTTATATGTGGCAATGGTAAGGAAAGCATTTCATAGAATCATAGAATGGTTTGGGTTGGAAGGGACCTTAAAGATCACGAAGTTCCAACCCCCCTGCCCTGGGCAGGGACACCTCCCACCAGACCAGGTTGCTCCAAGCCCCATCCAGCCTGGCCTTGAACGCCTCCAGGGATGGGGCAGCCACAACTTCCCTGGGCAACCTGTTCCAGTGTCTCACCACCCTCACAGGAAAGAATTTCTTCCTAAGCCCTAATCTAAATCTCCCCGCTTTCAGTTTAAAACCAGTACCCCTCGTTCTATCACTCCACTCCCTGATCAAGAGTCCCTCCCCATCTCGCTTGTAGCCCCTTTAGGTACTGGAAGGGGCCATAAGGTCTCCCCGGAGCCTTCTCCAGGCTGAACAACCCCAACTCTCTCAGCCTGTTTTCATAGCAGAGGTGCTCCAGCCCTCTGATCACCTTTGCGGCCCTCCTCTGGACCTGTTCCAACAGGTCTATGTCCTTCCTATGCTGATTTCTCCTCCTCCTGGCACACAGGAACACCAGGGTGAAAAGCCAGCTTTCCAGAGGAACCAAGCTCAGCAGGATCACTGTGCACACGACAACAGTATAATATAATATAATAGAATGAAAAGAATCCTTTATACTGCAGCTGCCTCTCCAAATTCTTCAGGGCAAAAAGTGGTAATTCTGCATTTCTCCTCCTCTCCAGGATTTTAAGCATCATCACAGACAACTAACTACCATTTGGCTGCAGGCAGAAAACAATACAGAGAAAGGATTGGCTGTATTTTGTCAAAGGCAAGGCTGGCAGTGCATATTTGGTTTTCATCCATTACGCTGAACAGCATCTCAAAGTTCAGGCAAAAACATCCCATTCTTTACACACTGGCTTTCTCCGGTGGCAGGAATCAAATTCTATCAGAATGAAGGAAATACTGAATATGAGTTAACATACACTGAGTTGTATCTGTCCCGCAGGAAAAATCGCTATAACACTCCACATCTCATGGGCATTTTGTTAAGGCAAAGATAAATAAAAAAAGGCTACATCCCTGTTGCTTCTGGGAGCCTTGGGCTGGTGCATCCTCTGGTTTTCCCTGCAACCTGCCTCACAGCCAGTTAGGATTTTAGGAGATAATTTATGTTTGAGCAGTTTGATGGGCAGAGTTCTGCCACACGTGTCTCCAGCTTCACCAGAACAAAGTCTAATTCAATACACCACCCTCCAGATTTCATTCCAAGCCCGGCATCAAGTCAATCGGTCCCTAAAAATCAAGGCTTAAAGAACATGAAATTCACGCTTGTCTTAATCATACTCACCAAACCATATAATTAGCCAAAAGGAAAAAAAAATGTTAAGTAACTAGTGTAATAATTCCCTTCTCCTTCCTTGCTGTTAACACTCAACAGCACAGTTAAAACTCGACTGCCTGGGAGAAAAGGTGAGGGAAGGGGAGAAGGGATAGGAAGTGTCCTTTGGATTATCAGCCCCTAAACTTCAGATGGGAGGTCTTCAGCTCTTTTTCTCCCTCCACTTCTTTTTGCCATGTTTAATAACAACAGCAACAATCAGTAGCTTAAAAAGCCATTTGCTGACTGCAGGTGTTCCTCTCTCTGTTCGGCGGATCCCAGAGGCATGCACACAGAAACACAGCAGCATTTATAGCCACCACTTTGGACAAGGGACATGTCACTGGGACAAGTGCGGTCCTTCACCATCTGGAGTCAGCAGGTGGCTGATTCAAAAGCATCCCCTGCAGGCTTGCTTCCAGCAGTACCTCCCACTCCATCCTCACCCTAAACGCTGCTTCTTTACATAGCTGCTCATCACGGGCAAAGAAAACCTGAACTGGATTTCAGAAAATAACACTATTACACACCAGCTGGAGTCCTGCACCATGGAATAGTATCAGCCACTGGCCATGAAGCCTCCCAGGCATCTTTAAAGAATCATGTATCACAGGGGAGAGCCAGCAACCGCTCCCCGTGTAGAACTAACTGCTTCTTTCTACCACAGCACGGCTCCAATACACGCTCGTAAGGAACTGGTTACAGAAATTGCAGAAGAACTTATAAACCTCATCAACTTGAACTCATAAATACAGCGGCAGATCCATAAAAAGGACTGGTAGGGATCACTGCAACTAATACACAGGCCCCAAGTTTGGGGAATGAAGCTCCCCCAAATACACCCTGCGGCTCCAATACACGCTCGTAAGGAACTGGTTACAGAAATTGCAGAAGAACTTATAAACCTCATCAACTTGAACTCATAAATACAGCGGCAGATCCATAAAAAGGACTGGTAGGGATCACTGCAACTAATACACAGGCCCCAAGTTTGGGGAATGAAGCTCCCCCAAATACACCCTGTACAACAGCACCTTTAAGGTGAGTGGGGAGAAGGAGGTGCCCAGCAATGGTGATCACCACAAAGGGATGGAAACCAAACTGAGCAGGACAGGCTGGAGAGATCAGATGGAAAAACCTCACCGCTCCTTGCAGACTTTGCAATCCACCTACCACACCATAGAATGACAGAATTGCCTGGGCCAGAAGGGACCTTTCAGATCATCGAGTCCAACCATCAACCTAACCCTGACAAAAACCATCACTAAACCATATCTCTAAGCACCACGTCTACCCGTCTTTTAACCCCCTCCAGGGATGGTGACTCCCCCACTTCCCTGGGCAGCCTGTTCCAATGCTTGATAACCTTTTCAGTGTAAGTATTTTTCCTAATATCCAGTATAATCCTCCCCTGCCACAACTTGAGGCCATTTCCTCGTATCTTAATCACCTGTTACTTGGGAGAAGAGACCGACCCCTGCCTCTCCACACCCTCCTTTCAGGGAGTTGTAGAGAGCGTTAAGGTCTCCCCTCAGGCTCTTTGAGTTGTAGAGAGCATTAAGGTCTCCCCTCAGGTTCTTTTTCTCCAGGCTGAACGACCTCAGCTCCCTCAGCTGTTCCTTGTAAGACTTGTGCTCCAAACAGTCAAGGCACAATGCTTTACAACCCACACACACACTTAAAAAATCACAACCAGCCGTTCCTCATAAGACTTGTTCTCCAAAAAGTCAAAGCACAATGCTTTACAATCCACACACACTTCAAAAATGACAATCAGCACCCCAAATCATGGCCCATGACCAAAAGCAGCATCACTGTCACCTCCTTTTTATGTAATAGCCTACTGTGTAGGTTGTGGCTGCCATTTGTGCTTAAACAGTGCCACCTCGGAGCATGCTACAGGACAGAGTCCTTCAAGTCACTCAAGCACAAAGGTACCCAATTTGCAAGCCTGTAAAGGTCTTATTCAAGGGAGTGCAATGACCAGTGTGTGGCTTGAGCTACAGGACAGAGTCCTTCAAGTCACTCAAGCACAAAGGTACCCAATTTGCAAGCCTGTAAAGGTCTTATTCAAGGGAGTGCAATGACCAGGGGCACACAGTGTGTGGCTGGAGCCTCAGGACAATAATACAGTGCACAGAACACAGAGACAGGTAAAACTGTAACATCAGGGTCTTTATTACTGAAATAGAGGAAGGAACAAAGTCGGAAACAAGTATTACAACCACCTGCTGGCTCCTTGAGAAGGAAGTTGAAGGAGGACTAAACAAGTGTGAGGAGGAGATAGTGCTTTGTCACTGAAGTACAGAGTGACAGGCAGATCTGTATACCGCTGTGATGTGGGCTTTGTCCATCATCTGCTCCTGGTCATCTCTTGCTGTGTCCAAGCCCATTTCTCCTGCACTAACACTCTCTTGGTCCACGGTCCCTCTTCCAGGCTGCCTGGATATGGTGGAATGATTCCTCTTTTAGGGTGAGCCTCTCCATCCTTGAATCCGCCATCATCCCAGTAACAGGCTGTGGTGACAGCAACACCAGCAGTGAAGGAGACCAGAAGCAGCACACCATGCCACAGCTAAACTGTGAGACATCATCCCACCTGTGGTACCACAACCCACCCAAGCTGTGCTCCTCTTGGCTCCCAGGACCTGCTCCACTCTCCAGCGGTGGTGCTGGGATGCAGCTCAGTGACACACTGACTCCACCTGGTCTTTGTGCTGTTTGCTGGGTTGGGACACACAGACTGCACAACATCAGCAACAAGGGAAGGGTCCTTCACAGCAGCAGCTGCAACACTAAGATGGCACATCATGCCCTGGCCAGTAAAGTGGCACACTCTGCCCCTGGGGCTATGGTTGACCAAGGATCTGAGGAGAATGGGCTTGCCCATGAGCAGCGGCATCTTGTTTGGAGTCCATTTGTGGTAGTAGGAAAAGGGTGTAGATCTAAGGACTTCTGGAGATCAAAGAAGATCTTCCTATTGTGCGAGGGAGGTCTATGGAGAAACAAGTAGCAATGGGAATTGTCTGAAAAATTGTTTTGTCTTCTGAATCCAGAAATAACCACTGCTTGTAATTTTCCTGGACAGGTATCTGATGGTAAATGTTGGATGGCAGATGTCCACTTGAGCCCAGGCATAAATGGGCCATTCCTCTTGGCCTGCTGCTAGAGGCTGCTGTGTAAGACATGGCACAGTTGTGGTTCAGTACCAGAGAGCACTTAAAAATAAAGCCTCTGGCCTTATATTCCAGCTAACCCACACCCATGAGGTGGTCACAGTGCTGGGCTCCGATGAGATCTGGGGTCCTTTCTTTTCCCTAGGTGGTAACCTGCAAAAGCAAAGATGATAGTTTTGGGATCTGGGTAATAAGGCTACTGCTTTGGGTCCTCTGGAGCAGCCTCCACAGGACCCAAAACACAGGGTTCCCCACAGACCATCTTTCTCCTGTACCGACAATGTCAGAAGAAGTTACTCACCACTTCAATTGTGGAGGAGTTCCTCTGCCCATTGCTGGGCTGTAGTAGCAGTGTGGAGCAACTTCTTCCCATTGACTGTCAGACAACGAAGCAATCAACCAACATGTTGGAAGACGGTGAGGATCGCCTTCGTTTTCACCTAAAACTGGCCAGTCCTTGTCATCTCTGCTCCGTGAAACTATCTTTTCCCAAGCCTTGTATTACACTGGAGTTAGAAGAAGAAAGAGGCTGCAGGCACAAGATCCTTTTGCAAAAAAAAAGCCTGTAATGAAACTGAATAAACAAGGTGTTGGACAGAAGAGACAAGAGGTAGTGGTGTGGAAAGACAAGCTGGATGAAGCAGGCACACTGTAAGTCTGTACAGTTGCCCAGTGGAAGCTAAGATGACATATTCTGATGTGAGCCCAGCCATCCAAAATGTGGCCCATCAGGCATTGTGGAGACATGCCCATCTGGCCTGACGGAATCGAATCGCTCGTGTAAGGCAAGCAAATAATTTGGGAAGATAACTGAGCTTTTTACTAGCTAACTCAGGGGACAGAAGCCCTGGGGTGTAGGTGTCTAGGAAAACTGTTAAGACTTTTGTGAATTCAGAGATCTAAGTCTGTCTTGTTTTACATCTGAAAATTTGGCTCTTATTTCCTAAAAATGTGCCAAATTCTTGCTCTGTTTCTCTGAAGAATAACAACAAAAAAGCCAAAACAAACAAACAGATCAGTAAAACTATGAAGCTCGATTCTAACTGGCATTTAGCATTCACATAGCGCTTCACAAACAATCTAACTTTGCTGGACTTACGCTATTTATCCCTTATTCACCTGTAGGAGTAGCTTTCAAGCAATCTTGATCTGGGAAAGGCTCATGAAGCCAAAGAAATGGGCTGGTTATTTTAGTTAAGTAGTAATTCTATTTTTGCCAAAATAGGTCCAGTTCTCAAAGCCTTGTTTTGAAAATGAAAACACCAACAATTACTAAGAACAGATTTACATTAGGATTGTTAGAAGTTACAAGTTCCTGTAGCTATGTCTAAATGGGTGCATTTATCCAACCTTCCAGGATAAACGCTCAGGAAATAGGGCAGTGGGAAGGTACCACCACCAAGGAGCAGTTTGCAACGGTGCTGGGCAGGGATGGAGCCCACCTAAGAAAGTCATGGCTTGGAGTTTCCACCCAGGCAGCTTAGAAAACAAAAAAGCAGCAGCTGGAGGTTGCTGGGAGCCCCATCACCTCCCACACTTGAGTCCATGCTCAGATGCTAAAGGCTGCCAGCAGCCACGAGCTCCCCATTTCTCTGTCTTGCTCAATCATTGCTCCCTCAGCGTGGCTCTGTGAGGCAGAAGGAGCAATAATCAGCTGAAGAACTGTGGCTTCAGACAACAGCCTGCGGAGGGAGGTGTCCTCACAGGAAGCACCACAGGGCACAAACTTACACAGCAAGAGATTAAAACACAGCGTTTCGAAGCCTAGCGTCTCCCCAGCTCCCTGGGCAATACAGGTGCAGTTTCTCTGGTGCAAAGACTGGCCCCAGTACCATGCTGAAATCATAAAATGTTCTACATTTCCTTATACGATGCTCCCATTTCGCAAACATAGACCCAATTTGCAGAAATTTCATTGGACCAACTCTTCAAAGTCTACAGCTTTTTCACCTTTTTTTTTTTTTAAATTAACTTAACACTCAAGCTCCAAGCTCTCAGTTTATATCTTGGAATAAACAAAGGCAGCTTTTAAAAATCTGGGGTATCTCACAGCTCACATAAGCTTCGCTTGGCCAGCGCTCTTCCAACAAAGCACTTTAGTAGAACCCAGTGGATACTAACATATTTCAATGTCTATAAACAGAGTCACAGTATAACTGTAGGCAACCTTTCCCTCTCTTCTTTTTTGAAGAAGCCTTGGACAAAGGCTTTTTGAAAGCAAAAGCCTTGGCGTGATTTTCTCCCTGCAGTAAACGTCTTATGAAAGTTTACATATTTCTATTAGCTTGACTGCCTCCAGATTTTTGGCATGCCTTGGGACAACTCTATTTTTAAACTCTTAACTGCACGCAGAAAACTTGATAGAGATGTTTAAAATTTGACCAGGCAGTATTACTACCAAAATGTTTTTTCAAAGGCATGAACATTTCAAGGATACAAATGATTTTGCAGATCTCAGCCAGAGGAATTATTCAAATGTCAAAAGTTTAAGCTACTGAGAGAAAATAATGTAAAGCTGTAAAATACCACAAAAACCAGTTCTGACTTTCAAATAATATAAATCTGAAGTTAATTGTGCACATCAAATCTTAAGGTGAATGAACTGCAGGGAATTAAAGACTCTGGAAGACTTATAATCTTCTTTAAAATTGGCTGACTAAATTGCTGACTTGATTTTGCAGAAGCAAAACCTCCGTTAAATACCAAAGAATATTAAAAACTACCCAAACAGCCAGTCCCATAAGCCTTGGGAAAACACCCGGGTCACAGCATCACAGTGCAAAGCCTCAAAGCCTGGAGCACCAGACACCCAAGTCTACAGATTTGGAAGACCTGAAGAATCTTCTTCTGCCCACTGGTTTTCCTACATCTCTCCATCAACTCCTTTGCCCTCTCTGTCCATTTTTCAGTCTCCCCAACCCCTCATTTACTGTCTGCCCTTATCTTCCCCCTCGCTGGCATTTCTCTCCCCCCTCCAGCATTAATTCTGGCTTGGCTCCCTGCTTTGTGTTCCCCCCTCCAGCATTAATTCTGGCTTGGCTCCCTGCCTTGTGTTAGTCTGTCTGCTGATGCTGTGTCTCCTCCGCTCCCCCGCTGCCTGTCAGCCACCAGCATCCTCTCCAAGCAAGAGCCTGTGATACCCAGGGACCAAGCAGCGTGGAAAAGGGAGGGCTCAGCCAACTCAGGAGGAGCCATATGGCATTAGCCACAGGTCCAAGCCAACCACAGCTTCTCCCAAAGCAAAAGGGATGGCATTAACACGACATCATTTCTAAATCTGACCTCAGCAACATTCGTGCTGTTCCTCCCGTGGTGTCTGCATCCGCAGAAATCGAAAGGCACGATCGCTCCAGGTGGCCTCAGCAAAACCCACAGAAAGCACCAGTATCTCCATGCAGCATCATTAGTAAAAATACTAGCTCTCATCTGCCATGCAATAATTTATACTCTCAGAACTGCCACATCAGCGTGTCAATACAGGATGCTTTCAAATGCTCTTTTAATACCAAAACCAATCTAGTTCATATAGAGACTCGGGATAATATTCCCTTTTCATTTCATTTCAATTTTCAGTTTTTCTGTTGATCTGTTACTTCTGTCACCAAAAAAACCAAGCAGAAGTATTCAAATATCAAACTGTAAGAAAAAAAAGGCATAATTGCCTAAACAACAGATTCAGATTAAATATAATTTACAATTAGATAGAAATAAGAAAAAAATATCCTCTGGAGGTTTTTTTTGCCTTTACTCCTGTTTTTAATAGTTTTGAATGAGAACTCTCCCCTGCACACACATCTATCTGTCAAAACACGGGCTTAGTTCTAGCAAACCTGAAACCAGACTTAAGAAACTTACATCTTTTCTGGACATTCTAAAGAGGCAGTTAGTCCAGACAGTTAGGACAGTACAAGACAAGGCCAATCCACCGCTTAATGTTTCCCCCTTTCTTAAAAGTACAGATTGTACAGGTATTTTAGGCAAAATGCTTTAACAGATGCCCTTGTCTTACACAGATCCCCAAAGCCTCATGCACACATAATGCTTATCCAAGGAAAGGATCACATGCCTTCACTGTACGGAACTTGAAGAATAATAATGTATTCCTCAAGAATGTTTACGCCTTTAGGAAAGTACTACCTTGGGCTATTAATCTGGTAACATGACTAAAAACTGGAGTTTTACAACCATATATTTATATTTTCTTTCCCCCCCCAAAAAATCATATTTTCACCATTAAATTAAGGTAGAGTATTTTACTTACAACTCCCACATGCATGACTACGAACTAAGCTGGTTTTATTACTGCAAGTTTTTAGTGAGGTCGCACATCAGGGAGGAGGAGGAATAAAGTGGGAGGCATCAGCGCGGTTCTTGCCATGGACATGCAATCTCCACACACAAAACCACCAAGGAGGTAACAGGCAACAGCCTTAGCAAAAGCACACTCAAATACTCAACTTGCTACACCAAGTTTGTCCACAAAACCTTCTACTTACGTATCATACTTACCGTTTCTTAAACGATGCTAGAAAAGCCAAGGCGCAACAGTTAAAATACTACTTTTTTCTATTAAATGTGGGACATTGGGTGGGGAAATCAGTTCACTTACTGGTGTTTGCTTCCCATCCCACCACTGCTCAGCTGGTACATGCAAAGCACAAACCCTTCCCTCTTTCTTACTATGGATTTTAGGTTTACTCAGAATGGTGAGATTCATTTCCACAGTACCACATGGCAATAACACATCTGCCTCCATCCAGTAAGGTATGAAAATGTGCTTAAAAAAAAAAAAAGACTATTTTCTTTTTCGAAAAAGGTTACTCCAACTTCTATGAACACCACTGCACAGATAAAAACTAAAACTACGGAAGGTGACGGAGATACACAAGCATAAAAACAGTGAAGACATGCACCCAAGCCCATAATTTTATAGCACAAATTATTTACTTGAGTTTTTATCTGGAAGCCTGTCTATCTTCCACACAACAGCCCTGTAGGCACTCTCGTATTTCGCTGTTCCAACCGAGACTTGTATTACGGGATCAGATTCGACCTCGTGTAAAGAGCCAAGGCACGCCCTCCTATTCATTTTTGCTTTTAGGGACTTCTGTCTTTGGAGGTTCATGGTCCAAAGTGCTTTGACCCACTGCGTGGGAACGGGAAAGCGTATCATAACGTTTTCACAGTATTTCACAGAGGGTAAACGGGTTGGGATTGGAGCAGTTGAAGACATGTTTATAAAAGCCTGAAGTTCAACGTATGCCCCCTGAACCACCACCGCAGCCTTCAAAGAGAAGGGAAGGTCTTGCCCATTATACCGTGTCCTGAAACGCATCAGTTCCAGCCTACAGCCATCCGGGGGCGTAAACTTAATAATGCGCGATTGCTCAAATTCCTGTGCTCTGACGCAGTTATGGAAATGGCAATCCAGAATGTCAATCCATTTCTTCTCCTCCTCCTTCTCAAAGTAACGCTCATCCCTCTTCTGGAGCTCCAGGTCGTTCAGGGTTAGAAAGCAGTCGGCGCTTCCGTTCACAAAGCACAAGCCGTGAATGCGCGTGATGACAGCACTTTCTACGAGTTTTCCTTCTGCCTTAGTGACCTTCCCCCAAAAGTTATCCACTATTTCCAGAGTCATTTCTTGCTCTTCATAATTCCTCTTCTGTCTAGAAACGGTAGGAAGTTTCATAAGTTCTTCTTCAACCGTTACGAGGAAATCGGTGAAGTCGTTATAATCCGTGGTGCCCAGCTTCAGCATCTGCTCAACCTCTGCCTCATGGATCACTTCCACTTTGGGATGATACCTCCTCTTCTCTGTGTAAGACACAAACTCAATCTTCACGGTATGGATTTTTCCTGAGACGTTATAGCTCTCTAATTTGGGTTCAGACAGCCTGCAGTGTGGCTGCAGCTGGAATTCCTTGAAAGGTTTCTCCAGGCCCTTTTCGTAATACATCTGCAATACCCCTCCGGCTAGGATCCTAAGGTAAATGGGGCCCCATTGCCGAGAGGACATCATATTCTTCTTCTCAGGAATCCTCAGCATGAAGGGCCACCCATCTGCTTTCTGGCTCCTGAAGAGGCTGTGTGGGACGGCAGGGGAGAGTGCGTGCCATGCATGAGCGCTGGAGACGGGTGGGCTTCCCAGGGTGTCGCAGCTATCAGCCTGAAGGTGCTCAAGCCTCTCGCAGACGTAGCTGAAGGAGCCCTGGTTAAGGCTTTTCTGATCATGGCAAGTTTCTTTGTCTTTAGGATAGCAGGCACTCCTGTCAAGTGCTTTGTCCTTCCTGTCCGTGCTACCAGGAGCCGGTGACGTGCTGAGCGAGCATCCTTCCTTCCAAAAGGGACTAGAAAAAGCACAGTCGTTCTGGAAGTAGGGGAAGTGCCCCGCTGCCGATGACAACTCTCCTAACTCCTCGCAGCTTCCTGGTGGATTAGGGCTTCCTTCGTCTGTCGACTTGGAGAACGAAGTCTTAACCGGATGGTCATTAAGTGAGGTGTTCAAGGGAAGGCTGCTCGGTTTCTGTGAGGAGCAAATGGATGAGCAAATCCCAGGTGAGGGAGGAAGGTTAATGTTTGATGGCCATTCAGGGATGGGGTAAAGGACGTGAATCCCAGGCTTTGGGATGCATGGACTTCCCGGGTAGTCTCTGGTAGGTGTAGTGAGTGGAGAGTTACTGGGGGGTCCAGGACTTAGGTAGAAGTCAACAACAGGAGATGAGAGTGGAGTGCTGCCTGTAGAAGATGACCTACTTGAAGACTCGTGCACACTAGACAGATTGAGTTTAAGGCCATTTGCTTTACAACTACTTTGATTATCAACCAATTTCTGAGGCGACTGGAAGAGCGGCTCGTCATCAAAGGTGACCCAATTTGCTGGATTTGTGGAGCACATCTTGCTGGAGAAACTTGAGGCACTTGCACGTGTATCACCCGCAAACCATCTATGAAGAAACAACACAGGTGAGCAGAAATAAAACTCTCTTGAAAGACAAAACAAACCCAACCCTTAGAAAAAACGAACCATGCAAAGCTCAAAATGTGCATGCAGTTCACAAAACCAGGGTCCTCTGTGTTTTACATCTATAATCCGAGACAGATAAAAGCAGAATTAAGAGAGTGAGAGGTGATTATTTGTCTGTTGTTGAAAAGCTGTAGCAACTCAGTGCTCGTGGCAAAGGCACACCTACTACAGCCATCAGGGTGGAAAAATCATTAGACTTGTAAAAAAGGAAGTTAGCCCTAAGGACGAGCAACGCATCCCTGTTGAAGGGTAGGCTACAAGCATCCACAGGAGATAAAACACCGGTGAAACACAAGTCAAGGCCAAGTAACAACATACACATCTGCTAAGTACTGAATTGGCTGGCAGCCTGGAGAAAGTACAGGTCTTTAAATCAATTAATAAACTACCCTTCATCAAATCAAGTATCTTTGGTCAAGGGCTTGGCTAGATGTCCTCAGAGCAAGACTGCAACCAGTGAATAATTAATCTTGCCTGCATGGTTTTAAATCATGCCCTGAAATGTAAATGCTTACTGTGTCCTTGTATGTCACCCCCAAAGATTTTCCTCCCCACTGCTCCTGACTGACGAAGGAGCGAGCAATAAACCACTAATGACTGAGGAAGAATCGAGCACAATGAAGCACCACGGGGCACACATCAACATCGTTCATCTGATAAAAAGTTATTCTTCTTATGTCAGAACATATTCACGTTTGCCTGAAAGCACAAGGAAGGCAGAGTTCATATAGACAAAACCACCTGCACATACATTACTCTGTAATTATAGTTAGATAACGATGACTTAAAGCTATTCCCCTTCATGCATAGACAGCCATAGTTAGGCCATTTACTAATTGCACGGCACTACAGTATATAATCACTCAGCCACAAAAGCCATTCTTTATCTGTAGCACTTGGAGAACAGTTCGTTTCTAGAGATGCCAAAGTTCAGCCAAGTGAAATCTTACGCTACGAGTCATTGTTTTTACCATTTCCCCATTATTTCCTGGCCAGTTTATGGCCTTTAAGAAAGTACCATAAACAGCCTGCTTGCTCCGCTGCTGAGCAAACAAGAGCTTGCAATGGAGAAGGACTCCAGTCCTTCATTATTTTTTGAACTCCCAACCTTTTTGTTCAGTAAAAATATTTGCACTATGCGAGTTATTTTATAAGCACCCTCCTCTCCACTTCCAGGGAGAGAGAAAAAGAGCAAACAAGTTACAAATGACTATCATAGCTCAGACACACACAGCTACCAGTGTGTCCCTCACCCACACAATCACTTCATCAAAATAAAGTGTAGCAATGGAAAGAAAAATCACAGTTATTTGGTCTCTGATTTGGTCATCATTTTTTCCCTCCCGTGCCACGCCCTTCTCCTCCTTTCCCTCCGGTTGCTGGCACTGCTCCTTCAGCAGTATATATTGATTAATTCTAGATGGGGAAATTCCTAAGTTTTCAGACCTTGCTTCATCTTACCAAGAGCAGGGACACGGCCTGAAGCTCGTGGGAAATGATGGGGGCAAATCAGAAAACACTGAGATGTGCCAGTGGAAAAGGAAACATAAAAATGGGCTTGTAAGTAAATACAAATGTTCTTTACCATAAAGAACACGTTCTGCAGCCTGTTTCCCCTTCTCATTAGAAATGAAGTTTTTCAGTATCCTTTATTATTTCCAGATGTTGATTTCTTTTTTCCCCCCAATGTCTGTTGCTGTTCACTTTTTAAAATGTGATGTTCCAGATTATTCAGCAGGGGTTTTTTTCTTCTTTTACAAAACAAAGAGTTTGAAAATCACCTGCCAAACATTTAACTTCAGTCAATAAATGTCTACGAAGAAAACCACTATTGCAGATGGAGTTCTCATCTGCAGTTACAATACCCTTCACGTACCTGTCAGAGGCTGTAGCTTTCACCTTTCATTACTTTTCCAGAAATGTGGGTTTTTTCTCACAGAAATGATACTGATGTTAACAAAAATACACGTGCAAGAAGTCAGTGTTCAAATAGATAGCAGTTGTGCTCACTGATCCCCAAAACTATTAAGAATGGAGGAAAGAAATCCAAATGGATCCCTAAAAGTTGTTCATATAATGTCATACCAATGAAAGGAAAGGCACCCCCTCATGTGTTATGGGCAGCACCATTCATTTAGGATTTAAAAGAGAAAAAAAATATTTATAGTCTTATGCTACTCTACGTAGCTTGTTCTCTGATGCTCTTACATCTGCACAACACAATAAATTAATCTTTTCTCTCAAGTTCTGTTTTGTTCTAAGTGCTCCAAATTCCTTCTTAAGAATTAGGACATTCTTCCTCAAAATGGCAGTAAATTCAGGCTTTAGGATAGATGTGTTTTGACTTCAAAAAGCTCCCATGGGACCCAAGTAAACGTAACCCAAATGTTTTGGGTAAGAGGAAAACGATACAAGATGCCATTGATCTCCATTACCACATATGTTATGCGGCCCATAACATTTAAATTACAAGCACGTGTGGTATCTCTTTCAGATATGCCACAGGAAATACCATTTTTAGAATATTGAAACGGCAAACAAAAATGCTGACTGAAACAGTTGATCCTAAATGCATCGGTTCCAGTGAACCCGAAAGCTTCAACTCATCACAATTCATCCTCTTCTGCCTGAAAACAATCTTCCCATTTATCAGATTAACTCAGTCCCTCAGCACTTAATGAACAGTAGTTGCAGCTCAATTTCTTCATTTTAATACCTCAAGCATGTAAGGAGGAGAAATCCTATCTATTATTGAGAGAATTTATAGGCTGTAGCTATTACTGGGACCTTTGTTGCTTCGAAAAGCCCAAATTATCAGAGAACTGGAGCACCTCTGCTGTGAGGACAGGCTGATCAGCCTGGAGGAGAGAAGGCTCCAGGGAGACCTTTCCAGTACCTAAAGGAAGCTACAGGAGAGATGGGGAGGGACTCTTGATCAGGGAGTGGAGCCATAGGATGAGGGCTCGTGGGTTTAAACTGAAAGAGGGGGGATTTAGATGAGATCTCAGGAAGAAATTCTTCCCTGTGAGGGTGGTGAGACACTGGAACAGGTTGCCCAGAGAAGCTGTGGCTGCCCCATCCCTGGAGGTGTTCAAGGCCAGGCTGGATGGGGCTTGGAGCAACGTGGTCTGGTGGGAGGTGTCCCTGCCCAGGGCAAGGGGGTTGGAACTGGATGATCTTGAAGGTCCCTTCAAACCCAAACCATTCTATGATTCTAAATCAGATCTGCAGCGAAAATACTGCTCAACTTTCATGCCTTGCCTGGGGGATGCTGTTACCTCTTCCTACGGTCATACACTAATAACAGCTCCCTACTTGTTCCAAGGTGCAACTCAAAGTATTGACTTTGGTATTTTAAACCAGAAAAGTGGTCCTCAGCCACCTGAGGATGATGACTTGTCACCACCCAGCAATGTCCCCCCACTGCCCTGGTGGGGTGGCCTCCCATCACCTCCTCCACAGTGGGGAAGCAGCAGCAGCTGAACCAGTGCAGTGAGTGAACCCCTCACTGAGCATCTCCCTCCCGGGGAGGGCATCAGCTAAAACCCTCAACCACATCCCTGTGGATTTAAACACAAAAATCCTTTTTTTAAATATTGGAGGAGCACGGGGTCAGCTAATGGGGAACGGCAAGGAAACACCTCCCTTCTGCAAGGCATAAAGAAAAAAATGGAACATTTAATAGCCAGTACTCACATTCCAAACCACACAGAAAAGTATAATTTTATAAATACATCCCTCATTACCTCTCTAGCTCCAGAGGCCATCATGGCTTCAAAACTGCTAAGCTATACCTCCTCTACATAAATTCTGTTTCTAACACCTCAGCACATATCTTACACATGCCAATTGCACGGTGAGGTCTTATTGGGCAAGTATCAACCTCAGAAATTGCTTCAAGCTCAACAAAAGCCAATTTACCTACACACACTGTGAAAAAAACAAGTAAATAATCCCTTCAAAGTAAGTCGATCGGCTCTCTTTGTGGGCAACACCTGGTCCTTATATTTCCATCCTTCTGGAAAGACTCTGGACCCCATACACTCCTACAACTCAATTATATTTCCAGGAACGCTGGTGTCCCTTGCACATAGGCCATGAAGAAACTTAATGCAAAACTCTGCATCCTGTGGTGAAGCTGTCCCATAACGATACCACATGAGCTGTTACTGTTTCTCATACAAATACCTAGACAATCCTTCAAGCATTTTGCCATAAAATGTAATAGTCTCGCAGGAAAGTACAAATTCTCTGCAGTTTAAGCAATAAAGCACATATGGTATATAAAATACCCTAAACATTTGTAAGCCCTTGTGATATCCAAGTAAAATATGGCAGATTTATCTCTGTATTTTACTGCCATATTCTTTGTATCACCGCTTTAGTACTTAACTATGCAAAAAAAATTGAAGCATACCTTCTATGTAAAATACTGCTTGATTTATGTTGATTTGCCTCAAATTTTATTTTGAGACTACATATGGCTGCACTTTTATTTAACTCTGCTTTATCTCACACACACAAAAAATAAAGTTCTCCAAGCTATACCTCTGAAATAAACATAAGCAAAAGGCACAACTAACGGGAAATTGGAATTTCTTGGCTTTCACTTGTATTTGGGATATATACATGGATTAAGTCTCCCACCGCATTACTCATTTCATTGCTTTTAGAAAAATAAGGAACTGGTGTAACAGTCAAAAAATATACACTGACTTCAAAGTGTAATGTGAACTCATATTTACATTGCTCACTCACTGGGGCATAGGCACAGCTGGGAGAAGTTTCAGAGCTCGCAGCTAATCTGTTTAATTTGGAATTCCTTACTCTTGGCCCCGAGAGCTGGAGGAATTCAAGCTTTAGGCTTTTGACAGCGTGCACGGCCCCAGAGCAGAGGCAGGCGTAACCCATGCAAACACCCCTCACCGTTACTTGTCTCTGCCTTGAGTCTAAGGGGAACTCACAAATATGGTGGTCGGTACTTGCGCACGCAAGCATGAAAAAATTAACATTTTTAAGGGCATCAACACAGATGCAGAGCCAACACTTGCGTTCCTCGCTGGGGAAAAGAATATGGCTGAGGCTGAAACAGCCTCTAGAGAGGATGGTGTCACGCAGTTTGGGACTCACCACCACAAGGGCAAGTACTGACGGCTACAGCACTGGGAGAGCATCCAGCGTTTGGGAGGGATGCTACACAGAGGTGTCTAACGAAGGAGGCCTGAAGAAATGCCAGCTCCTCTGCCCCTCAGAGTCACTTCTCATGCTTTAGAGGCTGCAGCAGGTAGGAGATTCAGACTGGAGAGAAAGAGGGGAGATTTAGATTAGATATTAGGAAGAAACTCTTCCCTGTGAGAGTGGTGAGACACTGGAAGAGGTTGCCCAGAGAAGCTGTGGCTGCCCCATCCCTGGAGGGGTTCAAAGCCAGGCTGGATGGGGCTTGGAGCAACCTGGTCTGGTGGGAGGTGTCCCTGCCCATGGCAGGGGGGTAGGACTGGATGATCTTAAAGGTCCCTTCCAACCCAAACCATTCTATGATTCTGATTTGATAAAAGAAAAGAAAAGCAGCAGTGCTGCCAGATTCACATCTCTAAGAACTATTCCAGCCTGCTGGGCTGTGGTTGAGGTGGGCCTTCCTCAAACAAGCAGCTCCTCTTCTTGCTCACAACAGAACCTTCCAGTTTATATGAAAATTTAGCGTGGCTATTCAGAAGAAAACCCATCCTTGCCACATAATAACCACAGAGATCTCAGCTGCTACGCACTGTAAATAAACTGCTTTTCATGTCTAGATCCATTCTAGGAGACCTTCCCTCACACTCAGACGTGAAGTCATTTCAGAGCTGCCTCAAAAGGATAACAGAAGAGCATGCATGACTGGTCTTGGGAATAAAAATCAAGGTGGGAGAAGCCTAGCGACAATGTTTTACTGGAAGTGGTAGGATTTCACAGGGACATGTCTGAAATGCTTTCTACAGGAACTGAGGGATTTTCAAAAATCACTGCAATGCAATCACCTGGGATTAGAAATCTAATTTAAGTGTCATTGGGAAAGATACCAGAATGGAGACCTGAAGCCACTCCTGGAAGTCATTCAAGAATTTCTCCATCAGTGCACACAGCCAAGCTCTGAGCTGCAAAAACCAACAGTAGACCTCTTCCACGGATGGCCACCTCCCACACCTGAAGGGAATCATAAAGTTCCTTGCAGCAGTTCCCGTACTGCTTGTTGTGACTTAGCCAGCCAGCAAACCCATGGCAAAACACACAAAGCAATGACTGCAACAGCATAGACAAGTCAAAAGCCAACCTCCAGCTACAGAACCTTCAAGGATCACAAGGATCATTCTAACACACACACACAAAAAAACGTTTTCCCAGTTCACAGCTACATCTAACTACTTTGTTTCATAGACTCATCAAATGGTTTGGGTTGGAAGGGACCTTAAAGATCATGGAGTTCCAACCCCCCTGCCATGGGCAGGGACACCTCCCATCACTTGTGTGCAAGGTGTGATGCAAGACGTGATTGCATCTTCTCGAAACAAAACAGTTACATGTAGCTGTGAATTGGAAAAAGTTGTTTTTTTGTTTTTTTTTTTTTAATGTTAGAACGTGCTGGTTGCAAGCCTGTGATCCCTAACTCCCATTGAAGCTTCCTCAGCCAGTTCCGCTTCATCCTCCACGAACCACACTCCTCCTCAGCATCACCATAGTGACTGTATGACTTACCCTCCACAGGCAGCTTCCCAAGAGCCAAGGGACGGTTGCAGAAGAGCCTCACACAAACTGTTTATCGACACTAGCTGACATTTTACATTACAAAAGGTTTGGGCTTTTTTTTTTTTTAATTAAAAAAAAAAATGCCAACAAGCCCTCAGCATAGTCCTCTGGCCTGGAAGAGACAGGAAAATAAATCTATTTTTATTTAGAGTCCTACTGCCGGTCACTAAGTTAATGGAATGTTACTGCATCTACTGAAGCAACTTTTAACTGTGTTTAGGAAACATGTTATTATTAGGAAGGCACGAACATCCCACAAAAGCACTGTGGTCACGGCAGCACTGCAGAGGATTCTGGCAAGGAGTTTAACATCCCAAACCCCTCCTTCTCCCCTCCCCCTTTAGCAGAGGCAGAGATTTACACTGTGCCACTGAGCAGCAGAAATGCTGTTACGGGTGGCTGTCCCCCCTTCTGTAAAATCAGCAGCCTGGGTTTTTTTTATGATTAAGCATCCCTCTGGAAGGAAAAAAAAAAAAAAAAAAAAAAAAGGGCTGAATGCTTTGGCACACAGATCACATATCAAAATATTAAACTGGTCACGGTCAGAAACAGATTTAAGCCTGGTCCTCTGTTACTGTTTGCAGTGTCCAAGGGAAGCGGTGGATGAAATGCCACGAAGAATACACGATGCAAAAGTACACTTCCAAAACTCTTCCCACTAATCTCAGCAGAGAATAATAAAAAGTAGGGAAGCTAACAGAAATACTATATTTAGCATATTCACTGAACAACGTAATACACTTTTTTTTTTTAATTTTAGTTTTGGTTCCGAATCAGATACAGGGTTTTTGTATGTGCATTTAAAACCACCTCCTGCTTTAGTGCCCAACAAACAAGTCCTGGAGACTCACCCACCACATAAGATTCACAGAGGACTTCTCAACACGTCAAGTGCTGCCTGACAGCTATTAGTAATGTTTTCTGACAGACCAGCCCTCTCCTCAACCGCGGCACATTCCCCTTCTCCCTGCCCTACAGCCTTATTAAGAATACCAGCACTAATGAGGAGGGTCACAAGTGAATCCTTCTTTGCCTATTTGTATAGAGGTATTTTTAATAGCAACTGAAGACAGTCACGTCAGAAAGCATAATTCATAACACAGTCACCCAAAAAAGCCTCATTTGGGTTCCTCTCCAAAAGCTTTTTAAGAGAGACGTGTGGGCAGCCAGGCTTTCTGAAGCAAAAGACTTCTGCTCCTATTTACACCAACCAAAAACGTAAGAAAAGGAGTGGTGAACTAGAGGAATTTTGTTTACCAAAACATGGAGTAACTGTCCATGACAGCGCATCTCTGTTTGAGTGCATTTCACATCGGAGTTACCATTCACACACAGATTAACTTAAAAGTTTACATTAATTTGCTATTTCAAGATCTGGATTTGAGCAGACGTATCAACAAGCTTATAAATCCCAATAATTTTTAAAGTGACAGAAAATAACATTCATTATATTTGCAAAACCAGATAGGGAGAAGGAGAATAATCAAATCTAAGCACAAAACAAGGACCTCCTACCTGCCTTTGGGCAGAAGTTCCCAGGGATTTACAACTCTGACATCAGTTAAATATAATTTCCAGCCACGCTTCCTGTTGTACAAACTCTTCTGCTCTTACATATAGTCAAGAATCTTTTCTCATAATTCTCTTGCTGCAGGTGTGCCCTCAGTGCTCTAGACCAGGAAATTCAATGTTTTGTCTTCAGCTACCTCTTTTTCTTCTTCTCTTACAGACATAGAAGAGTCTCAGCCTCCAGACAGGGAAAAGTGAGTTAACCACAAAGTGAATAGTTCATATTTAAGAGCCTCAGGCTTCCAAACTTGTGTTCCCTCCTCCCCAGACAGTCATTAGCCTCTCCCAACAAAAGTCCTGTTTGCAGAGAAATCAGCTGGGGGAGGAGGAGGGGGGAGTGGTGGTTTAGGGTGCTCCACCTCAGAGAAAAAACATCCCTATTGGGGAAGGTAAGCGTAGACTTTTGTAACTTAACTTTCACTAGGCTCCCATAAAATTCCTTAGTCAGCATTTTCCCTAGCTCATTTCAGAAACGCTCTTATTTGCCAGAAGCATCAGAACACCTACATCTTAAAAAAAAAAAAAACAAACCACTGAAAATCACTTCTTCAAGTGAGTACTTATTTAACACCAGGAAGTGAAAACTTTCAATATTCTTTCTCACCTACAATATGCTTGAAAAAACATCTGCTCTGGTTGTTTTCCCAAAGCCCCTGTGCCCTGCTGTACGTTCAGCAGGGATTTCTGCAGCAGTGATTGCAAACACCGTGAACCTACACTCACAGTTTTAACATCACCAGCAGAACCACTAGAAAATATGAGAAAGGCCCCAGGAATTCACTTCTCTTCAAGGATTAAATAAAAAAAACAAAACAACAAAGCCCTTCTAACTCGCCTCAGTCTCCTCCCCAACAAGGCAAAAGTCATGAGAACTCGATCCTGTGGGATGCCCGTCACCCCGAACCCCACTGATTTCTGCCAGTGGTACCCCACGCAAAGCCATCCCCTTTTCACCACTTGTAAAGTTAGAAAAGAGAGAGCAAAAGAGAAAAAGAAAAAGAGAGAGAAAAAGAAAAAGAGAGAGAAAAAGAAAAAGAGAGAGAAAAAGAGAAAAAAAAAAGAAGAAAAAAAGGAGAAAAAAGAGGGAAAAAGAAAAAAGAAAAAAAAAAAAAAAGAGAAAGAAAAGAGTATCTTTTTGGTTAGTTTGTTTGTTTTAATCCTGTTCTTAAACCAAAACAAAGCAGCCCCATTCACCGGCCCGTTTCACGCCAGGACTTCTGTCTGCGCCCCAACCACCGGGAAAATTCCACTTCGGACGGACACCCCCCCGCCGCCCCTCCAGCTCCACCGCTCCTGTCCCCGGGGCAGCATCTTCCCCACGGGGAGACGGGGACGGGGGGGCCTGAACCCACCGACCTCCGCCCCGAGCCCTCTCCTTACCCGCCGGTCACCGCCTCGTCGCCGCCATGGGGGACCGCCCGCCGCCGG
>NW_015092359.1:543806-582478 GCF_001431845.1 Calidris pugnax | reverse complement strand
CCGTCCCGCCCCCCTGCCCGCCTCCACCCGCGGGAAATTTAATTCCATTTCATTTAATTTCCGCGCGGAAAGCGGGGAAGAAGAAAGAAAAGGTGGGCGAGGACCACACGCACCGGTGGAGGTTGGGGGCTGACCTGCTGGAGAGCAGCTCCGTGGAGAAAGACCCGAGAGGACTGAGGGACATCGGGATGACCATGAACCAGCAATGTGCCCTGGTGGCCAAGGCCAACAGGATCCTGGGGTGCCTCAAGAAGAGTGTAGCCAGCAGGTCGAGGGAGGTCATCCTCCCTTCCTACCTTCCCTGGTGAGGCCCCATCTGGAGCACTGTGTCCAGTTGTGGGGTCCCCGGTTCAAGGAGGACAGGGAACTTCCGGAGAGGGTACAGCAGAGGGCTACAAAGATGACTATGGGGCTAAAACATCTCTGTCAGGAGGAAAGGCTGAGGGACTCGGGTCTTTTTATCCTTCAGAAGAGAAGACTGAAAGAGGATCTTATCAATACCTATAAATAATTTAAAGATGGGTGTCAGGAGGATGGGGCCAGTCTTTTTTCAGTGGTGCCCAGTGACAGGACAAGAGGTAACGGGCACAAACTTGAACATAGGAAGTTCCATCTAAACACGAGGAGGAACTTCTTCACTGTGAGGGTGGCAGAGCTCTGAAAGGCTGCCCAGAGAAGGCGTAGAGTCTTCACATGGGACAAATTCTTGTACAACCTGCTCTGGCAGGACCTTGGACTAGATGATCTCCAGAGGTCCCTTCCAACCCCGTATCATTCTGTGATTCTGTGGAAGTTTTTTACTGCACATGTAGTTGGTCATAGCTGTCTATGGGGTATTGATAGGCCTGTCCTAAAGCCATGGAAGGGCAGAACTCATTCTTCCACCAGCCAAGAGGACCACAAATTAAGATGGGGAAGCGGGGGGATAGCCAACGTCTTTGAGCTCAAAAGGCCAACTCTTCCTGGAGCTGTCAATTCAAAAGCTTCAATTTGTTCCTTCCTAAACTGACCCTTCCTCCAAAAGAGTTTCCTCTGGAGGAGCCTCACGCCTCTAATAAGGACAAGGACTCCAGGATCATTCTCTTCAGTTGTACACCCTTCCTAGATGTCTCTCTGGTAGCACTGTGCTGGCTGGAACATTCAGCTAGGGGTACACAGCCATTTACTTTAGATATATAAACTTGCTAGTTTCTTAAAAGTTCTTAAGCCAGGATGATTTTCCAAGTAGTGTAAGAACAGACATTTCCTTCTCTGCTGTGTCAACCTTTCTGTCTCCAAAGAGGCAAGCACTGTCAAAAAAAGAAACTCAGGGACTTCTTGGTGTCCAAATGTTCATGCCCCAACAAAGGAACACCTCAAAGAAAAGAAAAAAAAAAAAAACTTATGCTTTAATGAGATTAATCAACCCTTTGGGGTTTATGGGTAAAAATCTGCTACTCGAGAGTAAGAGAAGATGAGTTGCAGTCAAAGAGGGATGAGGAAGGGCAAGCCACTGAAAGAGTGGGAGACTCAGAGGTGAACTACCACTATTTTACAGTAATGGGTACCTCTTAGGGAACAGGCTTGGAGGATGCAGGTTGGCAGCCTCTGGTGAGAACAGAAGACACTGCCACCTGCCAGTGGTGAGCCCAGGCTGAATTTCCATGGTAAGGGAAGCTGGTGAGATTGTTCTACAAGTTCTCATGTTGTCAGAAAGTCTTGCCAAAGGAGACAGGCTGTTCTGGAAATGGAGTGGAGACAGGCTCCATTACATTGCTGACTATATTTATGTTGATCTTAACATGATTTCCAGTATATTGCCCTTTTCATAAAATGTTTATTGCTTATGACTACTTTGTCTGAAGTGAAACTTGTCAAGTCTTATCTCACTAGAACCAAGTAATTGGAGACAGAAAAGCACTCGTTTCTGAAATTAATTCTAACTCTGTGCTCTACTACTTTGCCTTTTATTTTAGCAACAAATTTCTGCAGAAGCCCATCTAAATTAAGAACTCAAACCACAATGCACAACTCAAAGTTCTTCTCTCCCTCTCATATAATTAGTTTTTAACTTAGTACTCTTGCTATTTAAAAAGCCTCACAAGTATAGTATATGCACTGTTTAAGTACTGTATATTTACTACATATAAATTGGTTACAGAAATTCAGCACACTCATGTTCTTTTTCTGAGAGGGTGAGTGCTTGTTGGCTTCAAACGCTCTTGCCCTTCTGGGCTAGATCGATAATTTAAGAGAAACTTCTCCTTGTCTACTTGTCTGGACTGAAAATAAACCCCCATTTTCCAGAGGTCAAAAGAGACTTTCGAAAAATTGATCCCCTCTCCTCCCTGCAATACGAATATTTGCTGTGTCCAACATTGCACATACTATATCCAATTTGAAAGCCAATTAAGTAGAAGGCAATTAAGGGGTGCAGCACCAATTCCAGTATTACAGCTGTTCCTTACACCAAAGGCTGCAGTTAATGAAACCATACTGAAGTTCTCAGTTCAGACTTTTTCAAGCTAATAACATCATTAAAATATCTTTTTCCTGAATGAAGTGTTCTGCATTTACTATTTAAGCCCAAATTGAAGCTTTCTAAACACTAGAGGAAGGAAACTTGAAGCTTTAGTGGGAGGGCAGACGAGGATGAAGACTCCCTTTTTTAGTAGGAAGGGGTGTGTGTGGAGATGTAAGGTCTTCCCTTACTCATTTCAGAAACAGTGAACTTTAGACAGAGAAAGTTTGCAAGAAGCTACATTCCACCACAGATGAGCTTTCAGGTCAACTCATGAAAGAACCCACAATGCTTAAAGTGACCAGAAATTACCTGGACTCTTCAATTTTGTGGGTTTAGCTCATCTCAGGATCAAGCTGTGTTATTTATGGGAGACCACAAACACGCTTTTGACACCAGGCCCGGATTTAAGAGGCTACTGCTTAGGGTAAGACCTCATGAGTTCACAAAGCTTTGGACATGCAAGGTGAATTACAAGTTAAACCAGTACAAATAAAGTATGATTTCTCCCATTATCTCTACAGTTTCACATATTAAAAGCTCAAAACTAAAATTCTTACAGGGCTGTTAGCACAATGGCTCACCATGCAAACTAAGGCCAACATAGGCTTCTTATTTTGTGGCTCAAGTATGTAACCTCGGTATTGCAGCGATGCAAATATTTCTGTAAAAAGCCAAGTGATTGTGAATTAGCATTGACATGTCTAAAGCTGCCTACACACACACAGCAGAGGCAGACAATGAGAACTGCCCCCAGGCAAGTTTCCACGCCGTGGATTCCATAGCCCCAGTCAGGCCTTGTTCATTAAGGTCCCCAAAAGCCCAAAAAGCCCAAAAGCTCTGTCCCCATCTGTAACCAAGCCCAGCAGTTCTGCAGCACAAGGATAGTTAAAGCGAGTTTTAAACTCTGTGATTAAAAGAAAGAATCAGGAATTAGGGCAAACATGGCCTCTCCTAAACAAACATGGTTTTAATTCACTGCTGAGTAATACTGCAAGTAGTAACAGAAGCAGCAAAAGCAGAATAAGACAGAACAAGCATTCTTAATAGAGCGGCATCCAGCCTTTGTGGGAGGAAGTAATCAGACCTCTGGTAGCAATTACAATTTTTTACTGCACTAAGCTTTATTTTTATTATGACCCCACTGTTGCTAAGATAGTGCTCTCAAATTACTGCACATACATACTGCATTGAAGAACAACAGGTTTGCCCACTTTACAGGGCCAGATGGTTCTCCAAAGTTGAATATATATTAAAAAAAAAAGCTTTCACATTGCTCAACCAAGCCAGTAAATAACTTCCCAGTCTCACGATAGGTGATACGTGGATAAAAAAAAAGTTTATTTCCTTTCCTGCTCACAACTGATGCCTGAGCAGATCTGTTCTTTGGAGCTGCAGTGAGCACTGCTGAACAGTGACGGGCTCCTGCTGTGCCCAAAGTCAGCACCAAGGAATCACGCTGGGCCACAGACCTTTCCCCGCCAAAAATTCAACTCATCTGTCAGCAAGGGAAGGGAGAGCAGAAAAAGCAAATTACAAGGACAAACGAGAAATGAAGCTGGCTTGGTAAAAAGGGAAAATACCCCGTATTAATAGCCAGTGCACTTCAACAAAGATGGGAAGCCCAAGTGTTTCAGCCTGATACCGATGCTGCTCGGAGCTCTACTAGATGACATCTAGTGTGAAAATGTTCAGCTGGTTAAGATTTAATCTGAAGGAATTAGCAAAAGACACAGCAAACACCACCATTTTTAAATCAGCACTTAAGGTGCTCGGTATTTAAATCACAGATGTATAGTTATATATGTAACAGTTTAAAATAATCACATCATTATTTAAACTGCAATGAGGTAACACCCTTGTGCAGTTTATGATGATGTCAGCCTAAGAATCTTGGTTTAGAAGTTAATCTTCCAGGCAGGGAAACCTATGAACTGTAAGAGCTTAAGGCCTTTTAAAATAGCCAGTATATTTAATGCTTCTTGGTACTCTCAAAACTCATGAAGGAGTTCTTAAAAGGGCAATCTCAGAGTTAAATTCACTCTCAGTTATAGCAAGTATTTATTTTGAACACACAAAGTAGTTACTGGGGATGTATTTTCAGAAATCTAGGGTAGCTAAACATTTTGAAATCTTTGAAAGCCTTAGTATAGGTTTAAACCAAAGTTCAGACAGAATTTTTGAAGATCGAGTTATTAAAACCATTAATAAGAAATAGTGCTGTTACCTGAATTGGTCGCTTATTCATGAGTAGAAGAGCTTATTCATGAGGTGCCCAGTGTTACGTAGAAATGCATTAAGCTCTCTAAAAATGCTTTGAAAACTTGGGTTATGATGAACTGTCTATTAAAAAAATTAATTAGCATTAGGATTTTTCTTTAACCATGATTTTATACTATATTGTTCTAAAGATTTTCCTAATTCACAAGTTTGTCATTAGTTTCCTAATTAATCAACTAGAAGTTGACTATTCACACTGTAAATTTTTGAACATTAACTCCAGTATTAGTACAATTTCTTTGCCCAAATTTTGGGCATTCCATCATAATCTGCATAGACCCTTTCATATGAAGTCATTCAAATAGAATTTTCCAGAAGTTTCAATCTCAAAGATGAATTCTTCACTATAACACTGAAGACAACTTTCAGCTTTTTAATAGTGTAGTATTATTCACTAACAATTTAGATATTTAAGATAGTTTGAGAACCACCTGGTTAGGGGATAAGCACAAGCTCGTTAGGCCTTTCCACTTATTCCAGTTAAGTTAAAGTTAACTTAAGTTAAATGTAACATACTATCCCCCTCACAGCATTACTACAACAGTATCCAAAATACCATATTAACTTTTTTTCCAAGATTCTACTTTTGTGTATTGATAGCTTGCAATTGTCTGAAACTTACTTGGCAACATTTCCTTGAAGGCAGGAAGAGATAATTTTGCTCACTCGAGCTGAGCATATTTACTGCTGATTGGCGAGAGGGACACCCAAATACATTTCCAAATAGATACTGAAAGGAAAAAATGCTGATAAGCTAACATACATTGGAATTGCACCTAAATGCCTGCTAATATTATGCCTATATTATAGAATTATAATTATAAATTATGTATCTATATTAATTCCAGTTTTGATGTTGGGGTTATACTCTTGTAAAATAAAATTTTAGATTATAGATACTTTAAGGGTGGCAGAGCCCTGGAAGAGGCTGCCCAGAGTGGTGGTGGAGTCTCCTTCTCTGGAGACATTCAAAACCCCCCTGTGCACATTCCTGTGCAACCTGCTTTGGCAGGGGGTTGGACTAGAGGATCTCCAGAGGTCCCTTCCAACCCCATATCATTCTGCGATTTAACTTTTTTTAATGCACATTTTTAAATGCTCAATCTTCAAAGTGTATTTTTTCTTGGGCCTTTCCAAAACAATGGCATAAAGGCAAAACCTTTTTCTGAATGCAGCCACCTATGAGAACCAGCATCAGTAAGAAGTTCAACAATTTGATCCAGTGAATTAAAATATGATAAATTAGTACCTTCACTGCAAGATGAATGTCAGAAAAGGCAGCTTCAGAAGAACTGGCAGAAAGCAATTAGCTTCCAACCCTAATTGAAACAGTTAAAGCTGTATCTGTTGCAATAGAATAGTCAGAGAGAAAGTAAAAACTTCCCAAGCACCATGTAGTTTTTAATTCAACATAATGCTAATAAACTACACAGAAGGTAAGGAATGCCAGCCTGGACTCGGTGTACACTGCACAACCTGGGCATAACCAGAATCAAAAAAAGTCCATCTGGTTTCACGTAGCTGATTTTATTATTACATATTAACAATACATATCACAGCTGTTATCAAAGTAAACCCTTATATGACAAATAAGTGCCATAATGTAAATTGTGGAACAGAAGATCAGTGTAAAGTGTGGAGCAGCACAGCATCTGATTTAAAAAAACAACAACAAAAAAAAATCAATGCTGTGAACTCTCGTATTGTTAGACTTCACTTAAAAAAACCCAAAATCTTAGGAAAGGCCTAAAGTTCACAAACTTCCCAAAACACAGGAAAAGCCACGTGCATCCCCCTAGTAAATCCATCACAATTTAATTCCATGAAGACCTTTTGCAAATTCAGTGTTTAATTCTTCTATGTATTTCATATTCTTCTTTACTGTAAGAGAGCACAGTAAGCTGAGCTAATCTACACACATATATCGCTTTACTCTTTTGGGGCAAATGACGATCACAATTTCCTCTAGCTTTAAACAGCTATTTCAACCAATATATATACACATGTGTAAACAAAATGCTTGAGTAAGGGCTTAAAGCAATTTCATAGAAGTATCCCAATTCAGCTATTTGTGCTCTTTACTTCAAAATCCAAAGTGCCAAATACAAGCAGCAAAAGTTTCCACAATTGCAACCTAAAAGAAAAGTGATCCCGTTTACTTGTATGAATTTATAGAAGTCATTTAAAGCTACAATTCCAATTAATTCAAAAGGGCTGAGAACAGGAATAAGACATTCACAGTAACTGCACATCTTGCATGGCCCAAAGTCTCAAAATTAATTTTTAAACTGTTATTAGCAGGTAAAGGAATGTACACATTGACAATTTAACATATAACTCAAAAATAGACAACTACTGCACTGATCCAAACTTGTTAATGCAGAATATTTGAAAATATACAAAATATGAAGTTATTACATGAAATTAAAACCTAGTTTTAAAAAGTGCACAGTAAAAACTGAAGGTAATTACTATATAAATTATCCACAGTGTGTATTTCCTGGTTTAGAGCCAACATTAAGTTCTGTTTTACCTGTCACAAGTTCTAAATATTTTAAAGCCATTTACAGCACCAAATCAGTTTTTACTAGACCCAATACCACCTCTGCTTCCTGTAACAAACAGGAATTAGACAGTGAACATCCACCAACTGCATCCTGCGCAGCAGCAGCTTCTATCCACCAACTGCATCCTGCGCAGCAGCAGCAGCTTCCAAGTGCCAAATACAAGCAGCAAAAGTTTCCACAATTGCAACCTAAAAGAAAAGTGATCCCGTTTACTTGTATGAATTTATAGAAGTCATTTAAAGCTACAATTCCAATTAATTCAAAAGGGCTGAGAACAGGAATAAGACATTCACAGTAACTGCACATCTTGCATGGCCCAAAGTCTCAAAATTAATTTTTAAACTGTTATTAGCAGGTAAAGGAATGTACACATTGACAATTTAACATATAACTCAAAAATAGACAACTACTGCACTGATCCAAACTTGTTAATGCAGAATATTTGAAAATATACAAAATATGAAGTTATTACATGAAATTAAAACCTAGTTTTAAAAAGTGCACAGTAAAAACTGAAGGTAATTACTATATAAATTATCCACAGTGTGTATTTCCTGGTTTAGAGCCAACATTAAGTTCTGTTTTACCTGTCACAAGTTCTAAATATTTTAAAGCCATTTACAGCACCAAATCAGTTTTTACTAGACCCAATACCACCTCTGCTTCCTGTAACAAACAGGAATTAGACAGTGAACATCCACCAACTGCATCCTGCGCAGCAGCAGCTTCTGAAGACAGTTGATGAGCTGCAAGCTATCGATTTTTGTTCTTTTTAGAATTTCCCTGCAACAAGAAAAAAGCGAACAGAACACATAGTTCAGATAAGAAATAAATCTATCATTCTGATTTCAACTGAATCACTATGTTTGATAACATTTCAAAATCCGTGTCTACCATTGGGAGATTCTGAATTACCTCCTTACACACAGAGTAACACTTCAAGTCTTAGAGGTATGACAAGTGACAAATTCCAGAAAACATTTATAAAAACATGAAGTGGTATGGTCAGTATGCAGCCAAGTGCTTCCCTTTAAAAAAACACAAGAGCTTACATACTGAAAAGTAGCTTTAAAGACTGCAATGGCAAGTCAAAGCACTCAAACATCTGAAGAAAAACAGTGCTGTACATGAGGGGAAGAATCTATTCTAAAAAATAAAAGTTGCTGTCACAGGACCTTTAATCAAAACATGGATTTTTATTTTAACCCTTCAGTGAAATCCGCTTCCATGCATTCCACAATTAAGGAGAATAATTAGTTTCCCAACCAGAGTAGTGAAGGGCAAAATCTTTCACAAGATCCGTTTCTCCCTCAAACCATGAGAATATACCATGGTTTAAGCACTGACAGCTCCAACAGCAGCCTTCTCTATTTTTCCTCACTAACATTAGTCAAAAACTCGTTTCTGGTAAATGGATAGACTCCCTGCTTGGAAAAAAAAATTAAATGTGCATTTTAAGGTCACAGAAGAATTTAAGTGGCAAAGTTTTCAATCCTACATACAAGTAACTGAAAAGCTAGAATACAGAAATAAAACACAGAAAAAGAATAGCCGCCAAGAACAGAGTACACTGCAACCAAGAGACAAGCACAGGAAAGACACTCTTACCAATAAGTTGATCAGAAACACCCAGTATAGATTGCAAATAGTTTATTTTCACCAGATATAAACAAAAAAAAAAGGTACCAATCATCCATCAGAGGGTACGCTTTGAAAGCCTACGTTAAGGCAGTGACATGAAGTGTTTTACAAGCATTTTTTCTGGAATTTTTCTGAATTGTTCAGGACCGGGTTTGGATTTTTCTTTCTAACTGGCCAAGAACAAGAACTATGGCTTGTGAATTGGTTTGTTAAAGGGTGATACTGCAGGAATGCCAAGTGCAACCCACAGACCTCCAAACCACAGCCTGTGCCTAATGTCAATACCTGACAACTTACCTTACTGGTCATTTTTAGCGTATCAATTTCTTCCCTTTGTTTAGTTAATGTTTCATTCATGCTGCAGAGATGGTCACTCATCATACTTAACTGATCCTCATAACTTCTCTTTGTTGTCATCAATTCATCCTAAGTGAGAAAAAAATAACAAACCAGAAGCCTTTGCTCAATATTAGTGACAACTGGCAAAGCAGCCAACTTTGATCTCCACTTAGTAAACTATATGGTTTTGCTGAATGTGTGCAATCAAGCTAAACCATTGAAAAAAACCAAACCTACATCATTTGCTGCAAGCAACTCAATAGCTATTTTTCTTTTACCTGAAGTCTCATGCATGGTTTGTTCCCCTTATATTTGCTTTGTTTCCTAACTTCCCCACACACACTTTTTATGGCACACAAAGCTGAAGGAATCAACCATCTATGATCCCTCTGGCATTTGACAGACATGGTAGGACAGTGTGGAATGCAGCAACGTAGAGGTAAATACACTTTAGGAAGAGGAGAAGTCACACTTGATGTGAAGGAGTGGTTTGAAGCCAATTAAGATCTCATAGGTAGGGATCAGAGGGGAACAGCAGGGGTGATATGGGGGGCATTTGCTACAAGTGGATAGAAATCTCACCATTCCAGACCCTAATCCTCATGAGGGATTTTAACCAACCTGACATCTCCTGGAAGTGCAACAAGGTGGGACACAAGCAATTCAAGAATTCCCTTGAGTGTGGTAAAGAACTTCTCTTAATACTAGTGGTCAGTAGGCCTGAGAGGCCTATTGGCCTGCTGGAACTGTTACTCATGAATACAGAAGAGCTGGTCAGGGATGTGAAAGGCAATGGTAGCCTTGGCTGCAGCAACCTTGAGTAAATAGAATTTAAGATTCTGAGCAAAGCAAGATGAATAGTAGAATTACAGCAACCCGAGATTTTAGAAGAATAGATTTTGGCTTTTTTCAGGGTCTGCTTGGCAGTTGGCAAGATCCCAGGTAAAACTGCCCTGGAATTTAAAGGGGGCCAGGAAAGCTGAATGATCAAGGACAGAGCAAAAAACAGTCCAATGTTTATGAAGCTGAACAATAGTGACAGAAAGTCAACAAGGCTGTAAAAGAAACCCCCAATTCAACAGCTTGATCTGAACTCTCTCTGCTCTGACCGAAGGAGAGGACCAGAGCGCCCTTCCAATCCAAACAATTCCATGATGCAATATTATGCAGGCTATAAACAAAAAACATGAAAATGATGCACCTGCTATCTTTCCTTAGGGAGTTTAATACGTAATTGGAGGTGAACATCTCATGTGGAGTTGAATATTGGTTGTGGAATTTATTAAAGGAACAAGTCAAAAGAGCATCTTGTGTTCGTGAATCATTCTTTTAAGTGTATATCATTATATTCACTGTCTGTATGGAGCATTTTAGGTAATCACTGTCTCAGACAGGTGAGCAATAAAGATAGGAACTAAATATGAAGAAAACACGAAGACATTTAAGCACTGAATATTTATATATACTTTATTTTACCATTGGCTCCTTTTTGAACTGCGTGGAGGGGAAGGACAAAGTGACAGGACATTCACAGGATGTCTGCTATAAGACTTCTTATCTACTGTTAACAATGGCTTCTTAAGGATTACCCTGAAGTTATTTTTGCTTAATATTAAGCTATCCATCTCCAAAAAAACCACCCTGACATTTCTAAGACTTTCAGTTGCATGCACTAGAAAGGATTATGAATGTGGTGCATTATCTAGGAAACTGCACTTTCAGCACTTTCCTAGTACATGCTCAATGGTTGTAATTTTTCTCCTCCAACCTCCTTTTACACAGGGCAACAAAATGCATCTATTACATGATATGACATTTTACTTGCCTGTAACCTACTGATGTTTTGACTAGCAAGTTTCAGCTCTTCCGTAAGCGATTCCTTGGACTTCTCTGCCAGAGACAGTCTTTTGGCAAGTGCTCGACACTGTCAATCAGAACAGGAGAGGGAGGGTAGAAGGGAGGAAAGTTATTTCCAGAGTATTGCCTTGCACCATCTTTAACTGATTATTTTGGATGTTTCCATCTTTGTGTAATCCTTTGATTTCAAGAAACTTAAGTCAGAGCATGCACACATTAAATGAAACTGTAATGAAATAGTTAACATTAAATTTTTCTATATTTTTACAGAATTATCATACTGCCAATCCTCTAAGTATCATAATTTTCATATAATTACTAGGAAATATTTCATAAGGAAAAAGCAACACAGTCAACTCACTTCATACGTTGCCCAAATATCAAAGATGGTTCCTCCATACTATGTCATTTTACGAGTAAAAAAATATTTAAGAGGATTTGCACTGTCAACCTGGAGCTTTGGTATACTTCACAACAATTAATTACATAAATCAAAATGGTCACTACTTTCAAGAAAAATTACCTCATGATTTGAAATGAAAACAGGAAGTCAGATACAATGAATCATTTTGTTAGCTCTTGAAGTTAGGTGTAACTTATGCCTGAGAACCAGTTTCTCAGAGCTGTTTCCATCACTCCATGATAGACTCCTTTTTTTTTTGTATGATGTCAACATCACTTCAAGATGAAGTCAAAAATTAGCTTGGTAACTACCAGATGCTTCAGCTTATATGAACAAACCTATATATGATACACGTTGTACTACTTAATATACCTGAGACAAGGCTACCAAAGGATTTATTTTTTAGGGAAGTACCTTTCTACAGTTTCCATTTTTATGCACACTAGACCATAGCCAAAAAACATACCCCAGGAACAGATTTTTACAAAACATTGTGTTCCATATAATTAAACTCACTGTCAAAACACTGGCCTGTGGGAAGTTCACAAGGGGATTTATTGTTTTCAGTAGAGACACAGCCTGCGTGCTCACCTCGGCGTGGAAGTGTACTGATTTGCTGTCAGCAAGCTGCAGATGAGATGTAAGTTCTGCTATCCTTGCCATATAGTGGTTTTTTATCAGGTCTTCACGAGACTCAACATCTGGAGCCTGGCAAAGCAAAAATTTAAGCAGACATATTTATGTTTACGTTATATTCTCCTACATACTGACTTATCTCCTTCCCTCCTGAGGCCTGGCTGCTCTACCCAATAGCATTAAATTCCCCAAATACAATAAACAAATTACAGGAGATGACTTTTAGTGTCAGGCTTCTTAAAGGACTGAGAGCTGACTGAAGATACAAGAAGTTAGCTTGATTTAACATATCAAGTCTGATGAAGATGAAAATCTGCTACCCCAAATACAATAAACAAATTACAGGAGATCACTCTGCAGTTTCTCACTCTCAGGCTCCTTAAAGGACCAAGAGCTGACCGAAGATATAAGAAGTTAGCTTGATTTAACATACCAAGTCTCTGATAAAGACGAAAATCTGCTGTAGACCATAGCCAAAAAACATACCCCAGGAACAGATTTTTACAAAACATTGTGTTCCATATAATTAAACTCACTGTCAAAACACTGGCCTGTGGGAAGTTCACAAGGGGATTTATTGTTTTCAGTAGAGACACAGCCTGCGTGCTCACCTCGGCGTGGAAGTGTACTGATTTGCTGTCAGCAAGCTGCAGATGAGATGTAAGTTCTGCTATCCTTGCCATATAGTGGTTTTTTATCAGGTCTTCACGAGACTCAACATCTGGAGCCTGGCAAAGCAAAAATTTAAGCAGACATATTTATGTTTACGTTATATTCTCCTACATACTGACTTATCTCCTTCCCTCCTGAGGCCTGGCTGCTCTACCCAATAGCATTAAATTCCCCAAATACAATAAACAAATTACAGGAGATGACTTTTAGTGTCAGGCTTCTTAAAGGACTGAGAGCTGACTGAAGATACAAGAAGTTAGCTTGATTTAACATATCAAGTCTGATGAAGATGAAAATCTGCTACAGAAGTGGACTGCTTTCACCTACATAAAAACTTACTGGCTTTTCCCAGCAAAGAACTCCTTCACATAACCAAATTTAAGAAGCTCACAACAGTCAAAACTATTTCTAATGTTGCATGTTGCAGACATTTCTTTAGCCATTTGCACTTAAAAAATAAAACAAAAAACAACCCACAACTTACCACTTTACAGTAAATTACCGAGTAACCCACTAGATGCAGCTTTCCATCACTCGTCACTACTTTCAAGTTTAGCACTATGCAGTAGCTTTTAAGATCTTGAATCAGTTATTATCTGGCCCCCACCCCCTTTTTAATCATATTTTCAGAAGAAAAGGGCAAATAAGCCAAAAAACATCAGTTCCCTGCAGCAAGAGAAAAGGGAAAGCAATGAACCTTGCTCTTTTAAGATCTTGAATCAGTTATTATCTGGCCCCCACCCCCTTTTTAATCATATTTTCAGAAGAAAAGGGCAAATAAGCCAAAAAACATCAGTTCCCTGCAGCAACAGAAAAGGGAAAGCAATGAACCTTGCTCTGCTATGTTCCTGCTGGGGCAAGCACTACATTACAGCCGTGCTAAACAAAAAGCAGTTAACATTTAGTCTGACAGCTGGTTCAAAGTTTCTTTGGTGTGAGCCCTGGTTTGGGATAGCGTACAGTTAAGTATTAAACACCAGACAACACAGTGACCTTTTTTGCAGCTTGAGCTACCCCCCAAGGGTGAAGAATTGAGGCTTGGAATGCAGTGAGGGTTTCTGAAGTACAAACAGACCAGTGCTTTCCTCAGATTACAGAGGACAGACCTGGACCACAGCTCATGCTGCTCCAAACTGCTTACATGAATAAAAGGTAACAGTTCACTAAACAGAAGAAAGTTAAGAAATACATGGATTTCAGAAGCTTGAAAAACATAGTATACACGCTACACGGGCGACTCATGCCATTATATGGCAGTATTCTTGGTAATGAGACATTTGGAATAAGTTCACAGAATCAGAATTGAACTATTTACCAGATGCACTTTAATAATGTTTAAAACAGATTACCTTTTCATTATCAGTAGTTATAGTCAACATTCCAATCTAGAACAAGGAAGAAAACATGCTTAAGTGAGAACTGCAAAAATAGATACTATAGCTGCAAGTCATAGTGGCTTCAGTCACAGCAGGATGTCAAATTAAAAAAAATAATAATCTTGCAACAGTTAAAACAAACCCCAAATTTAAGTACTTCCACCTGTAACAAACAAGTGTAATAATATACATCAGTGCCTTGAACCAAATTAAAGCTGACACCAACTCTCCAAATACATCCTTTGCCTTACGATGCACACAGGGAAAAAGCAGTAGAAGCAACAAGATGCAGCCAGCTTGTGTGATGATGCAAGTGCTTGATTACAAATTAGTTCAGAGAGGCTTGTGTGATGATGCAAGTGCTTGATTACATCAAATTAGTTCAGAGATATCTTAATACATTGAAATATTACTTTTCATGTTGAAGAGCAAGGAAAACTCATCCTGGATTTCTTGAATATCTTCTGAATTCCTTTCTTTCCAGTTTGGCAGTTCAGTGCCAAGCACTGACCAGACTCTCTAGCAGAGAGGTGCGTGCAGATAACTAATTTCATGGAGTCAGGAGAGGATTTTCTTCTGACCTCAACAGGATTATAGATTTATGTTTATGGGAAATATTTATACAATATGTTGACCTGTGAGTTACATTAAGCATCGTGGCTAGAAAAAGCCATTCTCCTTAAACTCTTAACAGATCAAATACAGGACCAAATACTTAAGATGCCACTCTACTTCAAAATTGTGGATTTCAAAATAATCCACAGATCATTTTCATCCTGAAGCAGAAAAGCGATGAGAAAAAAAAAAAGAAAGAATTGTATCGAGGGCTGAGCTAAGTAGATTGATTCTTTCTTACAGATATCTCCATTAATACCACTTCAGAAGTGGTAATTCAGAGAAAAGGACAACCTCTCTTAAATACTTGCAATAAACAGGAAAGGAATTTACCCAACACAGAAGAGCATGTACAGAACACATGCCTGATCCAAATGCAATTGTTGAGCCCAAGTTGTATGTGCCTATGAAAATTACGTAAAAAACAGTGTTCCAGACAGCACTGAACACTTGAATGTCTTCAAGTTAAAATTAAGTTATACTGCACAAACTTGTAGTGAGCCTTTCAACCCATTTAAAAATACTAATTACCTACTTCCCTTTGCTTTAACATACCTACAGATGAAAAAAGTACTGGAAACTCAGAGCTGACCAGAGATCTATACTACTTGCAAGGCTTCCTGACTACGAAGTCAGAAAAATCTAGCAGTTGAGCATGTATTATTTTCCCCCCAAGTTATACCAGTACAAAACTACAAAAACGTCTCTATGATACTACAGATACTAGGTCTCAAAAGCCAAGAAGTTCCAAACTCTGCAGAAAGTATTAGCAAGCAGCTTTGCAAATACAAGAAGCCCAAGTGTGAGTGCATTTCACAGTCAAAAAGCTTTAATTATTAGCGTTCCACAGCTCAAACAGTACCACTACTGAAGAAAGTGGATTTTTCTCTATTGAAGGAAAAAGGTCACTTACCAGACTAGTACTTTTAATAGGTTCCCTTGGACTCTTTTCTGTGGTTTCCTTCTTTTGTTCAGCTACATTTGGCAAAACGGAACGCTCTTGTATAGTTTCAGTTAAATGTCCACTAAGAGAGTTCTTCAGTTTTTGGTTTTCTTTTTCTAGTTTTATCTTAGCCAGCTGGGCCTCCAACATCCAGTGCTCTTTTTCTTGTTCAAGTTTCGCAATTTTCTCCAAACTCTGCTGGACCTTTAGGAGGGAAAGTTTACAGTCCAGGTTATTGGATGCAAGGGGGGAAAAACATCACACACAGAATGTTTGAAGACAGTATTATTTTCAACCATTGCGGAAGTGCACTAATGAATAAAGCAGCAGATAAACACTGCTGATTCCAGTTGTATGCTTTACTGTGGTTATGTGTCAAAAATGACCATATCACTTAAATGGAATGACAAGTGCATCACGAAGTTACAGCTCATAGAACTGGCAATGCCATATTAGGTGAAAAAGCAGGGAAAAATTCGATGAAAACATGAAAGATACGTGCTTGGCACTAGCATTGTCTCATTCTATGCTAGTGTTGTGGTTTGGTCCCTAGAAATACAATCACTCTCTCACCTCCTGGCTGCCCCACCTCATAGAGACAGAAGAACTCACTTGTCCAGATAAGAAAACTATGGAATAGTACACATCATTATCACTCCACACATTTCTTTTGAAATTCATCTCATCCTTACTGGCACACTGTGAATGTAGTCCACTACAAGAAAAGCCACTGAAGTCTTCCTTCTGTGAAAGTTCAATGATGGCCACTCAAGCACAGTCTGAACACCCAGCTAATAAAGAATTTTCAGTATTAATCACTTAGTCTCAGTCATATGAGGAGATGAGCAAACTGTATAGGCATTTTAAATACCATTTAACCTCCCTCTGCCTCACCTTCCAGAAAAAAATTAAAATATATATATATGCACACTGCAAGAATGATAAACTAATCTATTAATAGACTTCAACTGAAAAGAAAAATAATTGTTCTTAACCAGTGCTAATAAATCCTCCATAGTCCAAAAAAGCACCCAAGACTGTACATAGTTATTAGAAATAAGTACATTTGTATGCCTCATGCTTGTCTTTATTTTGCATTTGAATTATGAAAGATTGCCTGACTTTTTGCATTCATAAAATGGTGGCATCTGTGGCATCATTCTGTCTCTTATAACTACACATACATTCCGCAGGTAAAGGAGAACAACTCTTGGACAACCCTGCCTGAAAAGGGTTAAGTTTTACTTTCAAATTCTACAAATATGGTATCTGCAGTCTAATTTTAAGCTGCAGTGTGTGCATATATATGTACAACCAAACACATCAGTATGTGAAGACTATTTTATGCTACTTTACATGTATAAAATACACTATCATATACATTAGTAGATGTTACACCAGAATACCTGTTGTGCAAGTCCTTCTCTACTTTCTGTGGAACTCAGAAGAACTCTGCGATTAGCCAAAGCCTCTTCATAAGGCACCGAATCTGCACAAGGCTACAAAAGGATAAAAGAAACCTCAAAACATGATTCACAGTAGAACAGGATACCTACTCTACAGTCGTTTTCTTATTGCACTCCTTACTTTAGTAAAGGGAAGAAAAACATCTTCCAAGTGTTTACCGGCCAGTAGAAAAAATGATTTAAGCTCACAAAAAATACCACCCCAAAATGCACACTTGATTAAAAAGTGCTCAGAAAACTCCAGGTGTTGCCTAATGATCGAATGCATCTTAAGGTCCACTCTATAAGCATTGCACTAAGTGATTTAATGATAACTGTTAAGTACACCATCACTTCATCATTAATTTTAACAGAGACAACAGGGAGATCTGGCAGTGTTTCACCCTTTTGGGTGAGCACATTTTCTCCTCCTTTTCAGCTGCTTTTTCTTTCCCCTGTTGCTCTCTACTGTATAACAGCAAATTCAAGCATGAGAACATGATGTCATTCACTCCATATTCCTGGTGAATACAAGAGGAAATTTATATAAGCAGCTACCCTCTTCTCCTTGGAGTCTTGGCACAGAAATAATTAGTGGAAATGGGTAACAGCAGAATTGGCACATACCCTTAGTTGTGAGGGCAACTGCACTCTGTAAATTTTTCAATAGCATTATTGCTCTAAGGGTTCCATTTCCTCAGCCAAAGATTCTCATTCAGAGGAAGATCTATTCCAAGCACTAGAAATCTGTAGTTTGTATTCTCTTTGGCATAACCAACTATCAACTTTGTGCTTTCTCTGGGCAAGCACATTAGCTGAACAAACCTTCTTCAAAGACTTCATGTAAGCAACCGCCTTTTTCTTGTATTGCAGCATACACTCAGCTGAAAGAGGGCTGATGAACTCTGTCCCTGCTTTAGGGCCATAGCTCAACGAAGTAGTGAAGTGATCCAAATTGTTGCTAAAGAACGAGGCAATCTAGACAAATAAAGAAAAGCCACTTTTCAAATTAAGTTGACCAGAAAGATTCAGAGAAGCAATTACTCTTTCAAGAGACAATTGTTTAGTGAAACTGGACTTTACAACAAGAAATTCAAACAAGGTACAGGCTCTTCCACATAGAAGTTAGACCTTAGTAATGCAAAGCATCCTCTTCACAGTTATCTACTTTTATCATCCATTCAGTTGTTTTTATCTTGTTGCCTTAAAATACTTTAGAACAAACCTGATACTACAGATTATTAATATCAGAGGCACACCTGTGTTTTCCAAATCATTCAGTCAAGGTTTTTTGGGGAAAAAGAAAAAATACCTGCACGAGTCAGGGCATTATATTGAAACAAGAATATTCATTACCTTGCCCACTCCATTCGTTAAAGCCACAACAGAGGACAAAATACAGTCATTTGTAGTTATGAGTTTCTGTGTGGCAGTTGGAACGTCTTGTTCTAAAGTAGCTTTCTGACTGTAGTGCTTGGAAAGGTCTAGAAAAAGAGAAGACACATTTATGTCAAACTACAGTTTTTTGTCTATTTAAGCAACCATTTTCAAATTCAGCTTATGACCTCCAGCTTCAAATACTTTTCCCATCTTTAAGAGAGATGTATAAAAGTTTATTCTGGATACTGGGTTGTCTGATATACTACCTTTGACAACTTTGTGATCATAAGGAATAAACATGCCTGTTACACAGAACAGAATAAAGGTGTATATTTAAGTGTACTCTATATCCCAAAAGCCATAGCAACATACCCAATCCATAGCAATCCACTCCACAACTATACTTTCAATTTCCACATGTTTACATCAGGACACTAAAGGCAGAATTTTTAGTCGCATTCAATATCCGAGTCTTAGGCTCACATGACTTAAAAGGGAAAAGTATTTGAGAAAGTAACATATCCACGTCCTTCTGAGAAAAGGAAGGTAAGCCATTTTCAAGGAGGAAGTTGAATTTCAAAAGGAAAACAGACTTCTTTGTAAGCTTTGATTACATACTCATCTTAAAAATAGATAATCAACCTAAGAACTGTAAGGAACAATTCCACTTTGAAGGCAGGCCCTAGGTCAACAGTACAGAAGTGGAGGAAAATATATTTAATGGCATTCCATTCTGCATGCTTGTTCTACTAGAGCAATGAAGTTCTACAACTACAGTAACACTGCTCAGGAAGTGCCACAATTAAATATTCCAGCAATTTAGAAGAACAAAGCTAACAGAATGGAGGCATGAAAAAGATGCGTGAATGTCTAAAACAAGTAGTCAGCAGGTTTAGTCTCTCATCTTGGTTTCTAAAGGACAAAACAAAGCAGATTTATCACATATTGCACATTTGACATTGTTACAGAGAGAGTGCATGTGAGCTATGTTAAACAGAAAAAAGAGGAGTTGAAACATACCACTATTCCTGTACTCTTACCTTTTAAAATATCATGAAATCCATGAAGACTTGTAGCAATGTTTGTAAACACAAAGTTGTAATTTGTCCTAAGAAGTCCTTCTGGCTTTGTACCTAGAATTACAATGCAGAAAGGAAAAAAAAAAAGATTCAAACACGATGGAAAAAAAGATGATTCTTCATCATCTGATTTCCACCCACTAGAAACATTCATGTGGGGTATGTTGAGAACTAAAGAATCAGAAAAAGATTCACTTACTTAAAATTTCCCCTTCCTTTAATATTAGAGATATATATATACACACACACACCCCAAATTTGCCAGAGTAGGCAGATAAAAGACTTCCAAGTTTCCTAAATTTCATTTAGATTTTACAAATATCAACTATTCAGGTCTCAAAAAGCAATTATGCATGCAGAAAGATTTACATGCTCACAGTTGTGGGAAGGACCATCTGGGTCCTTCTAAAAAGTGAAGGCTGAAATAACCTGATGCTATACAATAACTGTTTCCTCTTATTATTTACAGTATGCATTTGGATATAGTTTCCACACACACATACACAAAGGTTTTGCTTGATTTTACTTAGTCATTACCATGAGTTGTCGTTTAATAGAACAGGAGGAACTGGAAGGGATAATTAATAATATAATGTAGCTTATTGCCAATTTCATAGTGCACAACTCACTTGCCCCACAGTTTAGACCGTATCTAAAGAGCAGCATTAGCCTTGTTTTCCCCTACTGTAAGAGTGGGATTTGTGTGTGTGTGGTTTTTTGGTGTGGTGGGGTTTGGGGATGGTTTATTTCAGGATTTTGGTTTCTTTTTGAACTGGTCCAAAACAAAAACTGTACCTTCTAGTCACACTGTAACCAACAGAGCCAAAACTGGCACTTACTTGGTAATGCAAGAAGACTAATGTAGGTGTGTAGCTTCTCAAAGACTGCAGTCAACCTTTTCATGTCTCTGTGTAGCTCCATATTTCTAGCTCTTAAAGCAGCTGTGCAAAGAGAAGACTCACACTCTTCTTCCAAACTAGGAATATATGAATTATATATTTTTTTAAAAAAAGTGAGCCATTATCTTAAAAAAACGTTCATGAGTTTTGGAGTAGATAACTAGTGTTCTCTACATCCACAGCCCAAAGCAACAAAAGACTAGGACCTTATTTTAAAAAGATTAATATATCAAAGTAACTTAACAATACATGAAAATTACTGTGTGCATGTACTATCCCCACTCTTAAGAGCTTCAGACACAAGCCAGGAACAGTTTACACTCACAGCAAGTAACTGATTGCATAAGTTTAAAGACTTTTTCCTCTAAAATATATAATTTACCTCTTACTTCCTTAGGAGCAGCAGAACAGGTATAAAGAAGGCATAAGCCAAGCTTTTTCTTCCTCCTTAATCTAAAACTTCTATTTAAGCAGTCCTTTGCATTAATATATCACCTCTCTTCTACCCACTCGGGAACAAAGATTTTCACTGCAGAAGGTATGTGGATCTGGCCAAGTTCTACTACATTGCTCTATTTACTACGTAAGTAATCTTCTGACAGGCTCAAGAAGTTAACAATTTTAGCATATTATACCTGAATAGCATCAATCCTATTGAATAACATTAAAAAACACTAACAGTCTGTGCAGTTTTCATTAAAGTCTCATCTGTGAGGGGAGAAAAAAGGCCCTAACAATATGTTTTTAGCTCTAATACCTGGCTGAAAAAAACATGCATAACCTAAAGACTCAAAAACCAGCTGGCAAAAAAAAAAATCCAGCCTTTTAAGCCAGAACACTTTGAGGATTGACTTAATATTTGAATTGTAGATGCTGACAATGCTGCAAGCCAGACGCTTAGTGCCTCTTTAATTGATCTATCAAATCAAAAGTACCTTTTTAACTGATAAGGAAGAATCTTTCTTAAAAAGCATAAGTAGGAAGCTAAATTTTCGGAGAAGGCCTTCAATTTCACAGCTGTTTCCTGGAAGGAAAAACAACACGTAAGTATTTTTGCTCTGTAAAAGTCTTTTTCAATACTGAAAATAAGAAATCTTACCAGGACTGTCACAGTATCTTCCGTAATACTCTCAAACAAGTGAAGCATTCCTTCCTCCAGAGGGCGAACGTACGAAGCATTTTCATGAAGATACTGTGAGAACTGAGCACAGAGAGATTTTAAAATGGTGCTTTCTAAAGGCTCTTGCAAACTGTTTCAAGTTAACAGCTGAACAGTCCGCTTTAGCAAAGCGCCCATCATCTTAAATGATCCCCAGGACGTTAATAATAAGATATAATAGTCAAGTGATGTGCAGCAACCTCTTCTGCAGGACACACAAACACACTTCTTGAGGGAAAGTGAGAAATAGTGAAGGCTACAATAGAAGCCTGGGCAAAATCCCATCTCGGGCTTTGCCACAGCACCCCATCTCCGTTTAACTGCCATGCACAGCACATGAAACCCCTGCTTTTCAAGTTTAAACATTATTGCATTCCTTCTCAACTCCATCAAATTCAGGCTAGACCCATGCACCATTAAGCCACCAGAATAAACGACCCTGCCTTCCTCCCAGCTGCTGTTTGCCTCTCAGCCTGTGCATCAGCACAAGCCATGCTGTGCTAAGTATTGAAGAACTAAACCCAGTTAAAACTGACAGCAAGAGATCCATTTTAATCTTCTTCTGTAGCCAGACACAGGTCAAAGCACGCTTACACCAATGCAAAGGATGGAGCAGTAACTAATCAAAGGGAGAATTCTTCCTTTCAAGAACTATGACAGGTTTGGGCAATTATGAAACTTTGTCCTCACAGAACTGCCTTTGCTAAAAGTTGCTTAAATAAATTCTATTCTAATTTCACATTCAAAAAAGTGTATCTGAGAATAAAGCTGTTTACTCACACACAATCAAATCATAACAATACCATCAGCTTTCAATTTTGATACCACATTACTACAAAAAGCTTTTTCCACAGATTGATGTAGGTATTCAAAAAGTGATCTTGGTTTTTTATTTTATCCCCACAGAAAGATACCTTCACCTTTGATTATTCATACCACAGTAGCAGCTAAAGATCCCAGCCAAATAGGGTACGAGAAATTTTAATTATTTCTTGTATCATTATAGTGCAGTAACACAGTGTTAAAAAGAAAAGAGAGACACCAAGCTCTCATTCATGCATGCACAAATCTGGATGGAATTAGGGAAAAATTCCTAAATCTAAGCAGGAAGAAATAACACATGCAGAATACTCCTGACTTGTGTTGCAAGAGAGAGGACTGGAGTTATCTGGCACAATGCTGAAGACCCAGCAGAACCCAGCAATCCAATACTTAAAGAGAAAAGGAATACTTGAACCTGGGTGGGAATTGTCCACATCTACTTTGAGTGTTTGGTGGGGAAAATAGCTTGAAAGCGCCAGACAAGACCTGGAGTTGGGGAAAGATAAATCAGTGCAAGTGTGCTAAGCCACTACCTGACACTTGTCTCATTCTCTCTGCCACATTAAGAGGAGGTTTTTGAACTGCTCAGTGGAGGAGCCAACACCACACTGAGAACACTTGCCAAGCAAATTGATAAATTGATCAAAAAAAGCCCAGGAGCAACAGGAGCTTCAGGGAGCGATAAAAGATGCTTCACCGCTGGAAAGTCACAAAGTCACTGCAAAAGCCCTGCAAGGTCACGTGCACTGAGGCAATTAGGTCATGAATACACCACGGGGCAGACTACAAGAGACATAATTATGAAAACAAACAAAGCCTGAACTACTGAATCAATTATCAGAAAAGGAGAATCAAATTACGGTTCTGATTAATTTGCAGATTTCAGCTGTGAGAAAGCACTTCTCTGCTGAAAGGCAACAAAGAAGTGTTAACTAGGACATTAAGAAAAAAATGCATGAAAAGCGATAACTGAGAAACCCGATTTTATTCCCTTAGCACGAACTGCAGTATTGTCTGTCACCACACTGGGCCACAAAAAACAAGGAGACACAGTTCCTGCCCCAAAGAATATGGAAGATGACAAAGCTGTGTAGTTTTCACAGGAAGGATATGCAATTTGGAGCACTTTTGGTGGCAGGAGCAAGAAAACGTTGTTCTCAAACTAAGATCTATCTGAACCTCTGTAAAAGCACATTCTTGATTCAAACAGTTGAAACAACCAAGAAGGTAAATAGTGTGAGATGTCTCTAGAGGATAAACACCTTCACAAGCATATTTGTTGCCTGCAAAGAGATTAAGGAGGTCTTCCTAAGAACGGAAGAGTTGTATGATAGTTAACATTGCCACTACATGCATTGCAGCCCTTTGATGAACGCAAATCATGTCCACCTCAGTAGCTTAAATCTGAGCCCTACAAACTACTAAACTGACATTACAGTCTAAGAAAATACTGTCACCCAGCAACTTAATGCATATAGGTCCACTTGCACTATGAAGTCAACAACTGAGATGTTAAAGAGATTTTATTCCAAAGTGTAAAGATATGCATCCCCACACAAGTCCTTTCCCATGCTTCAGGGCATAGAAAGCCAAAAGATGCAGCTTCACAGCTTCTGGATGGTACTCTCAGAAGAGCCTTCCCATGGAGTTGCACAGAAAGAGACAGGTCAGGCTTCTCATAATCATTTTAATGTACTTTACAGACTCTAAGCTTCAGACCACTTACAGGAAAGGTCTTTACCCAAATAGCCTAAAATCAGATTATAAAGTTGGTTTTTGCCAAGGGAAGAAAGTCCCAATTCCCTCGTTCATAAGCCTACCTTGCATCCAGTTTATTTCACATTACAGTTAAATGCTTGAAATGCAAGACATTCTGTCTCAAAATCTCCCATGGCCCAGCAGATTAAGACAAGCATCTATTCAGCAGTGCAGTATTTGTGTATTATTTTCAAATAAGTCAGCTGAACTTTTTGACAAATGCATTTTAATTTAGCACTTACAAAGCAAAGCCTTAATTTGATTATTATATTGCTTTTGTAGCAGAGGCACAGGGCAAGAGGATTCTCTGCAGCTATACCTTCACCCACTTACACCCAGTAGAAGACTTCTCATGCAGGAGAGGCTGCGTCTCAGGAACACACTCACAGCATTCCAGTAAAGGTGGCAGAAGTTTGCCCGACTGAGATTATTCACTCAAAATCTACATAACTGAACATACTCGTAGCTGAAATCTGTAAGTTTTACCTTCTGATTTAGCGGGGATATAGTATCTGTTGCAGAATCAATGGGGAAGATCTGCACCTTCTGCTCGGTGTACGTATGGAAGTTCAAAAGAGCTGTTACAAGTTCTTGAACGAAAGCCAGCGCCTGACCAGCAAGGTCTCTCAACTTCAGCTGTAAAGACAATTATAAAATGATTGTGTTTGACATGTACCTATTTAAATATAAAAAAAACTATGGCTGGATACAAAAAATTGCTATGGATTTCTCTCGTTACTAGTTCAGCCTAAAATACATAGCAGCATCACCTTAACTCAATTTTTACAGTTTAAGAATAAACTACAATGCAACACAGAAGGTCACGTTTTTCTATGGTGACAATGTATGTTTTTATTTCATACAACAGGGGATGCTTTGCTTCTGGCTGCATTCCTCAAATTACAGGCCACAAGAACACTTAGAGGTTAGTACAATTACAGAAACCTTTGAAATTAAGATTTCTAAACACCAATAGACTAATTCCTGACAACAGCTCTGTTCTTTCAGTGTGATGATATTGAGAAGTTTGTAACACCTGGTTGTAAGAAAACCTAACTTTAATTAGTAAAAAAAACCAATGATGTTTTTCTCCCAGAATAAAAAGATGTCTGCTTCTCTAACCAGTAACACTCAATTTTTAGTTTCCCATCTGGACAGAACTGAGCTGCTGCTTATGAATAAGGCTGTTCTGTGGCTTCAGTGAAGTAGGGACCTATCCAAGAAATTAATCCAAAATGGAACATTTTGAAAAAGCAAAGGCAGCAGAGAAAACCACACTGTTGCGATTTATGGAGGAGAGAATAAGGTTAAAGTACATTTCAGCAAAGAATGACTTATCCTGCAAAGATGTGTTCCTAATGCTTCAATAAAGTATTAAATCAAATGAATCTTGATTACGGATCATGTATGGTGGCAAGTAATTAATGCAGTCGTCATACTCAATTTGTGTATGTTTATTAGCTATGCAAGGATGGAAATCAAACAATATTACTGTTTTGCTGTCCTTTACACTGCAGCCTGTGCTTGTACACTAGTATTTTGCCTCCGCTGGCAAAGCCAGTAATAAAAAGCTGCCCTGGAACATTTTCAGGTCTGCAGACCTTGATGTGTGAGGCTGGCTGACCTAGTGCTGGCAGAAAGAAAAGGGAGAAACTCTCCATGCAGTTATTCATATTTTTCTTAGTACTGAGCAACTATTTGTGATTTAAGTCACAAAACTGGACAGCAGGTCACCTGTCCTCACAGCAGACATACTAGGAACAAGGGCTCTTTATGGGCACTTCTGAAGAAAGGAGAAAAGAGCTATTGGAAATCTTTCTACAGTGGCATCTGAATGCACTAAACTTGAAGGTTCAAGACATACTATACAAGCAAAGAGAAAAACACCAAGTGCTTTGAAGCCCATCCTCAGTGGCATTAAAGCCAGAAAATACGGCTAGCATCAGGGTATCTGATTTACTACTATAAAAAGCCTTAATACATTAAGCTATTCACAGAAAAACTAATGCTCAATTTTAAATGCTGAATAAACCACATTCTCAAGGAAATTGATGAAGTTACAGTAGTGAACACAAAACTTTCTTTTTTTAAATAACATTTAAATAAATAAGGGTGATTTGGCTGCAAGTAAGGTGTTTTGGCAAGAAGTCACCCATAAAAATCTAAGTGAACCAGGCAGAGTTCACAAGAATACATTCTTTAAAAGAATTGACAAGTAATATTAACTAATATGATGCTCTAGCATACACACCCGTGTATAGTTTATAAATGCAAACATTCTTTGGGGCTCAAGTGATGTTACTGAAGAAGCTCGGTTTGAAAACAAAGGAATTTAGACACCAAAACTACCTTTTTTCCCCAACAAAAAAAGCTTAAGAACTCTAAACTAATGTAATTTCAAGCAACTTTGAAAAGTTCTAGCTTACTGCAGGTTGGCATAGTCATAGAGTATTTCTTACAACTGTAATAGGTAACATATATTAAACCTTTTTGACATTCTTTTCAAAAAGGTACATCTGAGTTAATACCTACAGTGATCATCAGCCAGAAGTCAATGGATTAGTTCTAGTGAAGTGAGGTGAGCAGACAACTTGCCACAAGACCAGTCTAGACTACCTTTGAAAAGCACAGAGGCTCTGTGGACAGAAGTTTCCTTGGAATATCATGATAGGACAGGCTATCTTCTGCCATCTTGGGTCACTAAAAATGACTGGGTTTATTCACCGTCTGTGGAGAAAGTTGCACCTTTACATATGAAGCCACAAAAAGTGCTCACCTGGTATCTTCTGTTGTGCAGTGGTACATTCAGAGCGTTGTATCGATTAGATCCTACAGGACAGAAAGTTGAGTTATATGCACTTAAAGCATGTGTTGTTTTTTTAAGAGACACTGATTGGTAAATAGTAATTAATTTTTTTTAAATATAAGATTTAATTGCAGTAATATTGCAGTTGATGTAAGTAATGTTAACTAAAAAGATACAGACAATTGGCTTTAATAAAGGAGGCCTAAACATCCTCGCTTCAGAACTGCGGCGAGGTGGAGAGAAAGCACTTTCATACTTGCCTCAGATGATTAAATTTGATTTACAATCTGAACACCCTGAATTTGATAGGTAAGAGCAGAATCCTCTTGCCCAGAAAAACAGTATTCATCACTAAGAGTGAAAGATTTTTTTAAAAAAAAAAAAAAGCCTTAAAGAATTCAAGATGATCTTCAAATTTCAATTACATTCCAGGGACTGTCAAATAAGATGAATGTATTGTTTTAATGGTTTGCTTTTTAAAAAAAAAAAAGCTCCTGTATGTACTGGATTTGTTGATAATGTAGAATAAGATGTACTCTCCACATATTTCAGCATTCTGTTTCAGTTACAGAGCAACTAGAATGATTATTCAGTTACAGACAGGCACAATTTTTAAAGAGGTAGAGCGATATTTGTACCTAGAGAACAACTTGCAAAATCTTACAGATTTAAAAGGGATCATACTCATCCTGAACTAAAATGTAGTAATAACCATTTTAGTTTAAAATTTGCACACAAAGGAAGTTTACAGCTTCTTACTCCTTTTGTATCATTCACTTTTGGCAAATAACTCATGGGAAGAGATAGTTGTATTCACTACAAAATCCACTGTCCAAAATTACCAAATCCTACTCATAAGGAAAGATAACAAAAAAGTTTTCTGAACCATTTCTACTCTTGAAATCACGCTCAGCACTCAACAAGTCATTTAATAGCTATTGAAACTGAAGCAGGCTGCTAGTTATACTTAAAACCAGCTACATAGCCTATAGCAAAACAGTTGGAATCCATAGCAGACATTTCCTGACTTTCTCTCATTCTGTCACTAAAGATCTGTCCACTATTTGCAGTGTTTTCTACACGAGAAAAAAACATTACCCCAGGGCAGCCAAGTGAGCAAATAAATTATTTGTATTAAAGTTCTCACTACAACACTAGCCAGGTCAAGGCTATCATTAGCTACTGGTCAAGGCCAGGCTGGATGGGGCTTTGAGCAACCTGGTCTAGTGGGAGGTGTCCCTGCCCATGGCAGGGGGGGTTGGAACTCTATATTCCAACCCAAACCATTCTATGATTACCTCCTGTAAAAAAAAAAAAAGAATCAGCTAAAGAAGCCAGAGAAGCAGAAATAGGCAGCAGATGCCAGGCAAAGTCATCTTTGTGAGAGAAAATACGTGAAAACGGTATCAGCTCAGTGCACCAACACCTAAGCGCTCTGATCTACTTAAAAGTGTCTCTGCTTACTGCAGGGAGGTTGGAGTAGATGACCTTTAAAAGGTCCCTTCCAACCCAACATATTCTATGATTCTATAACATGCTGTATGAGAGTCAACATTTTCTAAAGAGAAGATGATCTGATGTTTCTAAGCCAAGATTGGATTGTCAACCCAGTGGAGAACATAAAAGGCTCATCCCCACAGCACTCTGCCAGATCAGATTTTAGAGAACTGAAGGCTACTCCAAATGTTATCAAGTTTTCAACTGAATAAAAAAAAGAAAATGCAAAAGCTACCAAAAAAGCCTATCAGAAATTCAACAGCCTGTTTTCCTTTCTGTGTTCCTTCTCCACTACTTTCAGCTTTTTCACTACTCCAGGCCCTCTTAGTTTCACTGCCAGAAGAGTACAGACCACTGCCTGCCCAAGTACAACCTCGTGTTCAAGATCTTTTCAAAAGCATCCAGTACACAGCACTGATTTAGCACATACTAACTGATCCTCGTACCAAAACAATATAAAGGCTGAGCTCGTCTCCCTTCATGATAGCCTCTGCACTTCAATTTATCTAGTAGCAGTTGGAAAGGTAGCATAAAAAAAGAAGATTGCTTCAAGTAAAAGTCCCCAAATTCAAAGGTTTTTTTTTCCCCTGAAAAAATGAACAAGTCTGAGAGAAACCACAGATAAGAACTAGTCTGGGTGTGCTTTGATCAGACACGAGACATGCTGAGGGGCTTCTCACTAAGTATGGACTATTATTGATGCAATGCTTCATTAAGTCCACTTCTCTGCAGCTACTACATTATCCCCATCACAACTTACTATAACTCTTGAACAGACCCTGCCAAAAAAATATTCTTCAAGATTAGTAACTAAAGAAATATCTGTAGAGAAACCAGTAAATTGACAGCATTCTTTCACCTTCTACAATATTTTGTCAACACTGAGCAAGACAAGTGGCAGATTACTCAAAAGCCTTCAAAGGTTTTCATAAGATATTTTGTCAACACTGAGCAAGACAAGTGGTAGATTACTCAAAAGCCTTCAAAAGTTTTCATAAGATATATAAGTATAAAAACTTGCTATCTTAAGATCATTAAACAAGATTATAACAAGCATTATGACTACTTACTACAATTACCTCCAAGTAATTGACGTTCAGACATCCAACATGTCTTCCAACTAATACATATTAAGGAGTACTTCCTCAAGATGGATACCCAAAATTAAACAAGAAACCCAGATAATACGTACTTGTGTCATTAAAAGGTACTTTTTCATTGATTATGCATAGAGATTCTTCCAGTCTACTGCCCAAAGCTGATTGAAGATTCTTTAACTGTTGCTGGCTAAATAACAAAAAGACAAACGAAAAACCACACACACACTGTAAACCTTTAAAATTTAATCTGTATCACCAACACCATAGCTTACCACAAGCATCCCTTGAGTGTACAGGTACCTGTCTCTTTCCAGAAGTTAGACAGAAACAAGACAGTAGGAATAATTTTTCCTCTATGTTATACTTAATACAGAAACAAGACAGTAGGAATAATTTTTCCTCCTTTATGTTACACTTAATATACAAGCATCCCTTGAGTGTACAGGTACCTGTCTCTTTCCAGAAGTTAGACAGAAACAAGACAGTAGGAATAATTTTTCCTCTATGTTATACTTAATACGTAACATTGCATTTTAATCCCCGACAAATGCAGTGAAGGATACAATAGATTTTTGTAAAACCTAAATTCCACTCTTGAGAAAAATCAATTTACTTCAGAGCTATTCTTTGCTATTTTCCAGTTATGCAATTATTGTATAAGTTATATGAAGGTATTATTTTCTACTGGAATTTGAATGGGAATGCAAAAGGGCCTTTAAATTAATTACTCCATATCCAATGTGGAATTCCAATATGCAAGTAGTGAGTCATTGATAATCCAGTTAACGAAGATACATCACGATTAGAAATACCTCACAAGCTTTTCAAAGCCCCATATTTAAAACACTAACATGATATGGCCCATTCCCACAAGACTTGGGAATTAGGTTTTGATGTGTTCTCAAGTGTTTTTTCCTCTAGATTTCTTCACTTGCATTCGATTGTGTATTTAGATGTGAACCTAAGTTATTAAGTTTACTAATATAATTAGTATAGATTCTTGATATGAACTGTAACATATTCCATAATTATATACATATGTCAACAGAGATTACTGTATATTGATTCAGACTAAATTCCACACCTTACCCAACTTAGGCCCCCAAATTCTTCATTGTTTTGCTTCCTGTTTGACATCTAGAACTCCTGCACATATAGTGGAGGGTGGGGGGAACGTGTCAAAGTGACAGGTTTTTTTCCTTTTTTTACAAAAACATTTGATACATGGAAATTTATCAGAACTAGCAAGGAAAAATAATCAAAAATAGACAAGCAAGATATGAAGAAAGTGGCCAACAAGTAGCTCATGCACATTAACAAATACTTTTCTTTAAGAGCAGCTCCAAAATTGCACAGAAACTGTACAGCACGAACCGCAGTAGCACTGGGCATGATAGAAAAATAAGCTCAAACTGCAAAAGTATGGATGTTTCCTTTTTGTACTATAAAGGAATGGCAAACAGGTAGTTTGACATGTCTTGTTCTACATTCTGCCCTTTAATTTCTAAGGCATGCGGGCTGTCAAGTCTCATATCCCCCGGCTTAGTGAATAAAGCGTGGGTGTCAGAGGCAAAGGGATCCCTGTCCCTGAAAGGAGAGGGAAAACAGAAGAGCAGCTCTCTCAAAGACATCTTCTGTCATGTGTTCATTAGATACTGATTGCAGTGTTTAAAAAAAAAAAAAAGTGTGAGGCTTTATTATTTGTAAAAACCCACCCTTCTCAAATGGTAGGGACAATTTCTTACAATGACATTAGTTACCCAGTCATCATAGCACATGACAGACATGCTCTGAACTGAACAGCAGCAGACTGACTTTCAAATACCACAAAAAAGCAAACAGCAGCAAAATGCAGCTTTCATTGTCTTTTGCAAGTCATTCTTAGTGAAACCCTGACCTGCGTTAGAGGAGAGTTATTGGAATTCAAATATCTTTGCATCTATCAAAACAGTTAAAAAACAAACTTCAAGGTTACCATTTGAAAAAAGGAACTCTTCACCTGATCATTGACTATGCATTTTATCTATTAAAGATCTATAGTGCAGATATATCTTTAATAAAACACATCTTAATGAATTTCAGAGAAGTGCACCCTAATTTGATTTGTCGCACAGTCCTCAACTTCTCTCCACTTTGTACAATTTGTCTTCAAGACAATGAAGGCATTGCAAAACTCACAATACAATCCTTCAACAAAAACTCTCAATATTCTAGCTAAATGTGTTGTACCTGAAGCAAAAGCGATTGTTCAAGAAGCTTTTGGGGTGGAGGGGAATTTTTGAAACTTTTCAGTCGGTTGTCTCAGCATACCTTACCCAAAGCTTTGTTTTTAGAAGGAGTTTGTAAAAAAATCAGTATCTTTGTTTCATGCAAGTTGAGTGGTTTCTTTACTTTTTATAGCATTCCATTACAAATAAATTCAAGCTTTCATCAACTTCACAGCTACTTAAAATAACCTTGGCGACAAAACTGCTCTTACTGAAAGTTAAATCTGTGGAATTTTTTTGCCTAGTTACATAGCAAGCAGAAAGAAAAGGGGTCTGACCTGCACAGTCTTGACATTAATGTGCTGTTGCCCAGTATTCTGAGTTTTATCAAAGTTTAGGGTTTTTTTTTTTAAATTATGTTTAAAGGTATTATTCTCTAAAAATAACTCAATCTTTTAAAGCAGTTATTTCTTTAAATCATTTTTTCATTATATTAAATAAAAACACTTACCATTCTTCGGTTCGAAGCCTACAGTCCTTAGCTTCTCTTTCTAGTGTCTGAGACTTGATCTTTATGCAAGAAGATAATCCCACAATGTAAATACTGACACAGCAAGACATTTCATTTCAAAACTTTTCAAGCTTGCAATTAAGAGAAACTCCTTACTTCCAATTTGGCTTTATCAGTCTGCAGTTTTTCTATGGTATCCGTGTATTTCCTTGTCAAACTGTCCACCACAGCTTGATGTTGGGCAGCATCGGTTTCCAAAACTTCAAGTCTAGTTCTCAGCTCTGCTTCTAAACGTTTGTGCTGCTCGTCTGCTTCAAAGAACTAAAAAGGAGAAAAACAGAGCTCCTATGAAAGCTTAATTTTACTATGGAATCTTATCCTATGAGTTACACCAACTTAATTAGCTGGTCCAAGTTAATAACAAGCACAAGTTCTCAGATAAATAGAAGTTTTATTACAATATTCACAGAGAAAAGATTCAGGAACAAAGTACTTTTTGTGTATTAAAGTTTTGTAGTACCAAGCATTCCTTAAATATATTGCGGATTAATAGCAGACACCTGAAAAATAAAACTTAAGCCAGAAGGTTTTTCCTCAAGATTTCTGTAAAGTAATTCCTGATTTAATTATGTCAACTTGCAGAAAGTATTTTAAGCTTTAACGCAATTCTGAAACAGTTTGTGAACTAAAAAGAAGTTTCAACCCTGTAACCAACTATATGGCTTTTTTTGGTAGAGTAGCTAAGTGTCACCAAAAGTTAAAAAAACTAAATGAGAAAACACGTATTATATGAGTTATTCCATATACTGTCTGAGGAATCTGAAGTCAAAATACTTTCTCATTTGCCCAGTGAACATCTTTATAAACAAGATATCTGATCTAATCTACTGGTTTGCATACAGCTAAGCTTTTAAACCCACTAGTTTTCAGATGGCATTTTATTTTCTCTACCATTGTTCGTGTGACCAGTTTTCTGAACTGAAGAGAAAGGCTAAAAAGTTTCACTCACAAGTATATGTAGTCGTTCATTCTCTTCTATCTTCTTCTGAAGATCTTCATTGAAGACACTTTTCTGCTCTTGACTCAACTGAGATGAGGATTCTGCACTTTTCTTTTAGAAAGAAAATGTACTTGTTATCTCCAAGTCTCTGGGGGTATCCCAAAGCCCATCCCCAAGTATATGAAAACATTTCCCATCGCTAATTCCCAATAGAGGCACTTGAGTGTATATCTTACATTGACTAATATATCAAAAAGCACACTTATTGCACACAGCGTGAGCCTGAAGGATTGCAGCCTGACACAGATCATCTATCTCAATCTTAATCTAACTAGTTTTAGATGTTATTTACATGATCTCCCAATGGCAAGTCTCTGAAGTAAGGGTGACATGGAATTTAGTAGGGGTATGTTCAATACAATGTATGTAGTCAGTGAGGCACTATAGGTAAAACTAAAGGGAACATATTTAAAAGGTAGTACAAATACTTAAAAAAAAATACAGGAGCATGCATTCTGACAACTGAATGGGAAATCCGTGGCAATGCTTTGCAAAGCTACTCAAGCCAGGCCAAGGTCCTTCAAAATGTGGAAACTTGCTTAGTGAAATGATAATTTACATAACATGAAATAAAAGAACAGGGGAGTCAAACTGCATTTTGAAGAACAATCTACTATGGTGCATTAATAACTTAAGTCAGGGATACTATGTTTGCCAAGGAACTGGATAGCAAAAAAATGGACGAGAGTTTAGGGAAAAAGTAAGGAAGATGATCGTATTATTAATCAGTTGAACAGTTTCTTTAGTGTCAGTCTTGATAGCCACAGCTTTTGGGGAGCTAACCAAAAAGAAGAGAGGACAGTAATTAAGAGGGGTTTCCTCATAAGAGGAAGGTAGCAAAGGATGCTCGAGAATTATTTGAAGTCGAGACACACCACTCCTGGAATTCTGATGCTACCTACAGAAAACATGACTGATCTTAGACAGAACATGGTATAACCAGGTTTAAACAGCAAGAATTTGGGCAAAGCAAGATCGCAGTACTGAAATCATTCTGTCATTTTGAAATAATATAATAAATACTAACAAAAAAAAGTGTATTTCAAAGCATTTGACAAGATTCACGTAAGAGATGACTGGAAAAGCTACAACCATAAGCTGAAGAGTTAAACACTAACACTAAAATTAAAAAGCAAGGAAGTGGGGATAGGAAATGAGGGGTGATAAGTTTTCTCCATAGCAGTAGGTTAATCACAAGGCTTCAAGATTTTTCCCAGCTCTTTGAACACTTAATAAGTATCTGGAAGGGGTGACAGCAACTCAGTAACAGTTAGCTGATGCACTAGAAAGAAAAGTACAGAACTACTTAGCATGTATTATATGTATCAATACCTATTTTGTGGGTATATTCACTAACATCAAGTGTTAGTCCACGAACAACAAGTTCTGACAAAAACATTCAGCTCAACCCTTGGCACAAAGCAACTACTGCTAGAAATCGGGATAAGACACTGCTCAGTGAGGAGCAGACATCTGCCAAGCACGTTTTTTTGCACACACCTTGTTCTTCTTGCCCCTAGTTTCACTTAATGCAAGTTCATCTTGAAGTAACTCCACCCGCTTGGCCAGTTGCTGATTTCGAAAGGTCAAGCTGTCCATTTCTTGTTGCAGTTTCCTCAGTGACTGATCCTTCATCTTCACTTGCTCCTGAATGACCAGAAAGTTTAAATTTAAAAAAAGACTTTCACACATGCTTTTAATAGAAGTATCACATTAAAAAAAGAACACATGAAAAAATTGCTTTCTTCACTATTTGAACACTGAAGAGGTGATAAGCATTGCTTTCAAACTAAAACACAGATTTCACTTCCTTGAGCTGCCCACAAATCACTCATGTAGGTACTTCATTCTATAAATTAATCAAGAAGCAATCTGCCTCTTTGTAAAAGTGAGCACTTACAGAGAACAATGAAAACTAGCTGCAAAACAGAAATTCTTTTACTAAATCAAGTTCCTTCTTTTAATCACAATACTTTAAGTAAAAAATATTCCCATTTACCTATTTTGTCATAGTTTACGACATCTGACATGAGCAGTTTTTAGAGATTACCTTCAGAGAAGCAGAGTTGGCTTGTTCATCTACAACCCCTTTTTTCAGTACTTGGTTCTGAGCTCGAAGCTGAAAAAGAAAACAAGCCAATAACTATGCAAGACAAAGGAAACATAAAAGCCATTCATTACAAAGTGCATCGTAGCCTCTTAGGAGAGCCCCAAATGTGCAAGGTTTTAAAGTGTTCTGTTCAGATAGATAATAGTGGTATCCGCTTGAAAGAATACCCAATTCATAGCCTGAATTGCCAAGAAAATAGAAGTTTTTTTACCATCTGAACAGTTTGGTCAAATAGAACATAGTTCTTACTCAATAAATATCTTGGAAGATTATTTACTTAAATGTAGTTAAGAGTTGAAGAACAGTGAAGAAGTATGGAAGAGGTGCAACTCCTTCCTTCAACCAAGTTCTTGCTTGTATTTGGTGCTATTCCTGTCTTTCACCTCTTCTCCCTAAAACTGTTCATGACTGGTTCTGGAACATCATCAGAGCTCACAAAGTGAAGATCTGTATCAACTCAAGACGACCTTAACTATACTCTAATGCAAAAATACTTGTTACTCATAGCAGATGATCCAGAGAGAACAGCTTGACAAACACTTCAGGAAAACACATAAAAATCATAGAAGAAAAAGCTCTCTAAGGCTTACCTCTATAGTTCACAAATCTAAGCTAAAAATCACCACAGTGAAAAGTGATACTCAAATCTACTTCCCAGTCACTTCACAGAACACCTCTACCCTGCAGCAATGAGGATACCAACAGTTCTATCTTCCTATTCCTTGATAATTGCTTGAATCCTGGTTTCTTCAATAGCAGTTTGTATTCACTTGACACGTCTGAGTCCAGCTGTTGCAGATATAAATTAAAAGGGTTTGTGTAGCGCTCAGGAATACCCCTGGCAGATGCACAAAAGGCAAGATTCCATGTAAACCAGCAATGGCTAATCTTTTCAGTCTGATGACTGAATATATTTGAAAGGTCAAAAGTCAGTTGACATTGCTAAACACAGGCTTTTGCCCTGCAGTATTCACACTGTGCTGCTCAGGCACCACAAAGGCAAGAGAAGAAACTTGTAAGAGGACCACAGAAAGACTTCCAAGCACAGCTTCCCTAGAAAGAAAAAGCAGTGCGATAGTTTTCTAGGCCTTTTTTCTGCCACCATTACTAATGCAGGAACACATCAGGTGCAGTGATGAAACAAAAACTAGCTGAACCGAGATACCCAAGCTGAAATGTGATCCACCAGAGGCTGTAAAAAGTTGAAAGAGCCTTTTGACTACTACTTCCATCAGGGTTGTGTGAAAAAGCCAGAAGCTGCAACTCAAGGGGAAGAAGAGACTCTGAAAACACACCTCCTTCTCCACTGCCCTGTGAACTGAGAGGGAAGGCACTCCTTGAGTCTATCAAGCTCTGGTCTGCCCCTCTCCCTAGCTTCAACAATGCAATCAAGTGAACAGGCAAATACCTTTCCCAGGGCTACTCTGTTTCCACCTGCACACAAACAGCCAATTGAGCAACTGATGATTTTGCACAAAGAGGAGAGTTATCTGCAAAGGGGATCCCACAATGCCCTGGAGTTGTTGGACAAGAAGCAGGATAAGACCAAAAAATAGTTCCTACAAAGAACCAGTGAAACATTACAGGCTGAAAGCTGCAAGATGAAGTTCAAAGAAAGCTTTTGGACACCATGCTACTAGAAAAAAGAGGATCCAGTAGCTGGAACTTTCAGAAGCTATAGTCAAGAGATCTGCATTGCCAAGTTCCATTCAGGAATCAAGCAAATTCCCTTAATTACTTTATCCCGAGCCATTTTTAATCTCCAAGGTACAGCAGAGCCACTGTAGAAAGCAACAAGAAACATGAACACACAAAACCCCAATGTGAATTCAGTTTTCTTAAAATGATCTTGTGACAGTTTTAAGAAATATATATATATCTGTGAACAATTTAGACTCTGTACAGCTTTTTTAGTAGCAGTTCCAAGGAGAATAGTATTTAAAGACACATCATTCTCTAATCTAGAGAAAGGTGTCAAATACAGTCAAGTGCCTTATGCCAAACACTCTAACAACGGGCTACACAAAACCAAAGTGCTGGTTTTCTTTCCCAAGACCACTGAAGAACTGTACCACTCAAGACCAATGGTGAGCTCTTCTTTTTAGTGAGGTAACATGAATGAGGAGTTCTGTATTAAGCAAGAGTCCACCATTTATGGAATCATCTTAAGCACCTTGGAAAAGCATTCTCTGCTACGGGTAGAAGCCTTTCCAAATACTCCATTAAGCAGCATCGCAAACAGGAAGGAAAGTCACTTAGGGCAGATGCAGAAAAATGGGAACAGACACAAAGTGAGTCTCAAATGGCTTCACTTCCAAGACCCTGCAACACCACTGGATCTCCCACATCAACCAGTCCAAGCAACCTCGGAGTCTAGGGGTAAGATACAAGACCAAGACAACAAGTGTTCACACCCAAGAAGATAAACCTCAGGCCTGACTGGGAAGTGGAGAAGGGGAAGCACTGCTGGCTGCGCTTCTCTGGCATGGCTGAACTCATTATTTGTCCCAATGGATGCTTTGCTGCCAAGACCACCTTGCTCCTCACCCAGCCAACCCTTGGCACCTGCAAACTCGCATCTCCTCTGCCTGCCCAAGCTCGCCTTCACCTCCCCCTCAGGAAGAGGCAACCTTCGGGCCCCAAACACCTCACGCTGCCACAGAAACCAGCGGTTCAGTCCTGACCAGCCCCAAGCCGGGCGGGTGACCTCAGGGCCCCGCCGCACCGAGGCAGAGCAGCCGGCTGCCCCCGGCTCAGCGAAGGCAGCGGGGAAGGCCCCCCCACTCCCCTCAGAGAGGGGCGGCCGTTAGGCGGGTAACGGCCGGCAGCCCCGCGCTCAGGGAGCGGCATCGCCAGAGGGGGGGGGGGCGGTGGCCGCCGCTCGGTGACAGGCTCCGGCGCCTGATACCTTGGAGTACTCCTGGGCCAGCTTCTGGTACTTCCCCTGCAGCTCGGCGGCCGCCGCCATCTCCCCGCCCCCGCCTCCGCGCCCCGACGCCGCCGCCGCCAC
>NW_015092359.1:495101-543333 GCF_001431845.1 Calidris pugnax | reverse complement strand
GGGGGGGGGGGGGGGTGAGGCCGCGCCACGTGACGCCAGTGAGACGCTCACCGCCCCCCTCCTCCCGTTGCCATAGCAACAGCCGCCGGGCCCTGCGCGGCTACGGGGCCTCGCCCCGCCCAAAAAGCCTCCGCCCGGGGTTGGCGTATGGCGGCTCGGATCGGCGGCGGCGGAGGGCGGGGAGTATCGGTCCCACGGCTCCCCGCCCCGAGGCAGGGCTGTCGGTAGGGGGAGCCCCGGGGCCGGTCAGGGCGGGCGGGCGGTGTGTGAAGGCGGCACGTTGAGGGCCTGCTCTTCGGGCCGGGCTGGGGCCTGGTGTGTGCCTGCGAGGGAAGGGGCCTGCGGCACAGAGCAGCGTGTGTTACTCCTTCTCAGGGCAGCTGAGAGAACGAGGGCCCCGAGAGCTGGCGGGGGACTCTCTGTCAGGAACTGTAGTGACAGGACTAGGGGTAGCAGTTTTAAACTGAAAGAGGGGAGATTTAGATGAGATCTCAGGAAGAAATTCTTCCCTGTGAGGGTGGTGAGACACTGGAACAGGTTGCCCAGAGAAGCTGTGGCTGCCCCATCCCTGGAGGGGTTCAAGGCCAGGCTGGATGGGGCTTGGAGCAACCTGGTCTGGTGGGAGGTGTCCCTGCCCAGGGCAGGGGGGTTGGAACTTGATGATCTTTAAGGTCCCTTCCAGCTCTAAGCATTCTAAAATTCTATGATTCTATGTTTAACACAATACAGGTGATACCCACAGGAACTGAGGGAAATACATTTGTTTGCAGATTCATCCATAGATGAGGAAATTAAACAAAAGGCAGTTATCTTTTCATGGTTTGCAATAAGTGGGCACCAGGGATGGGATTTGTCAGTGCCGGCGCTTGGTTCTTCCTACTGCATTCGCTCTTCAGTGCCACTGTATCCTAATGAAGGGGAACATGGGTAAATCCTGTTACTGTAGTGCCCTCAGTTTGCTCTCAAGCTGCAGAAACTCGAATTCCACAGTCTTGGGGGTCATTTTGCGTATCTGCACCCTGTGATTCCCAAGGGAGGTGTCTCTGATGCCTCCAGCCTCAAGGTCCCTTTGTTTCAGAGCCGTCTTTCAGCTTCTCCACCGTTCAGCCATCCTTCTTTAGAGATTGCTTAGACTGTGCTAATTATCTCCCATTTTCTTGTTCATTATCCTCAGATTTGCCAAACATTTAAATGTGTATGTACCATCAGCACTCTTTAAGCAGAATCTGAAGACACCATAATAGGTGTATTTGGTCCTGCCAGATATCCAGCTAATGCAGGATTTTGTTTCTGAAAATGACTGGAAACAGATGTGTAAGGAAAAGAAGAACAAGGCAAAAATGTGATGATACTTCACCAGTACATGCTGAGCATCTGGTGATTTGCAGGTTAAGGGCTTCCTGGTCTAGGATAGAGATGTAACAGCAAATTATTATTTTTGTTCAGTTTCCATGGTATCATTTTTTTTCCACTTGATTTCAGCATGGTGTCTTCATAGCCTTTCTTCAGTAGTGGGCAGTGCCAGAGATGCTAAATCATAGTTTTCTTAACTCCTTTTCTCTTTGTTTCCCTTAAGTAGGAGTAGATAGTAGGTGCCTGTAATGGAAGTTAATCCTTTTCCTTAGTCTTAGGCTTTGATGGCGTGTGCTATTATTTTTCTTATCACAGCAGTGGAATTGGCAAGCACTAAATAGGATACGGTGGCCAGATTAGTAAATGTTTGTATCTCCACAGGAAGTCTTAATGTTGGGGGACATGTTGCTGATCCGTGTTGCCAAAAACAGCGACTGCAAATTTTTAGGAAGTCTAAAAGGGGAAAAAGGCAAAACACACATTGTCATTATTAATCCAAATGATCTCGCTGCTGGTCTGCATGACCAGGAGAGCTTAAATAGCAACACTGAAATAAGAAATAATGAAGCCCTAGTTTTTCAACGTTAGAGCCATGACAGACTACTATTTCCACTCCATTTTGCATTCCCTACACAAGTTCTTAATGAAGTAAATGGAGTTTGCAATTGTCGTTCAGCACACAAGGGTTAACAGCAACATACCTTGTGTGACCTGTCCTCATGTCAGTGCAGTAAATTTTATTGCAAAATTATTGAAAAACTTTACAATTGCTTCTAAGCCTGTATTTTTAGGTTTGCGTTTTCTAGGCTATATCTTTGAACATACTTTGCAAAATACAGTACTCCTGGTTTGTGCTGCGTTCAAAGATGCTTGTGTGATAAAATTTTCTCCTTGTATCCGGCGCTGTGATTGCTGGGAGGGAGGTTTCACAGCTGAAAGCTGGGAAAGGGAGCTGAGGGAATTAACAGTGCCTAGTTGTAGCAGAATTAAGTGCTTTCCCACTGACAACAACAGTGGTTTTGACTGGGCAGCCAGCATTCGGGGTGGAGGAACACAGAATTATGTTTGCCTGCAGCTATCCAGAATGGCAAGATCCAAATATACATTATATAGGGCATTTATCATAGGAGGTAATGCCAGTTTCTTAAAACACATGCGGGCAGCCTGAATCAAAAGATGGGTGCTTTTACTACTTAAAGGCTTTAAGTAGTAGAGCTGACTGCTGCAGGATTTTTAGGCTTATCAGAACATTAAAATACACTGTATCTCAGTGTATGTTAAGCATCAGGCCAGCCTCTTGTATTTTAAAGCGGTCCTGTCTCTTACCCAGTTTCTCATGTATCCTGGATTCCCTATGATGTTAGGAACATCTAATATTATAATTTATCACCATTTCATGTTGGTACTCGGTGAACAGCTTGAGTCAAGGTTCCCCAAACATACAGATAACAAAAGTTAGGTGGCTTGGTTTTGTTTGTTTGTGGGTTGGGTTTTTTTAACTTTCTCATAGGAAATTCTCAGATTCACCCTTTGGATTTGTCGTTGTAGCTGCAGTGCTCCTTCCCCTACTTTCAGCTGTGAGAGGTCAAAGTGAGTGGAAATGCCAAGCAGTGGTTGCCACAGGACCCCCCCCACCCCAAAATACTCCGTCCTGTAAATCCACCTGTGTGAATATAAACACACGTTACAGCAGCAGGACTTAACACAAGCTAAAATACACTGCGTCAAACAAAGAAATCCCTTACAAGGGTCACAGTGTTTTTGCTTGTCTTGTTGGCTTTCATGGGGGAGAATGGGGAGCTAGAGTGGCACAGAGGCTGTCCTTTTCTTATGTCTCTGCTCAGCACCTACTATAACGGGTGTTGGATTTTACATGCTGTCTCCAGACAAATAACTTATTTAAGAATTACAGTGATTGTCTTAATATGTTCTATTTTTCAAGCTCGTTTATCCTTCCCTGCTCAAACAGTGCCTTCCCCTCTGCCCGATTAGTCAGAACTTGTACTCACATACCCTGTGAATAGGTGCAGGTAGAGAAATAAACAAAGAATATATTTTGAATCATCCAGGGTGTTTTCTGTGCTTTGGGAAAATAAACTTCATTGTCATCACTTACCCGCTTACAAGCATTCACAACAAAAAGCTTTCTAAGATCTGGAAAAAAATTGAAAATGATTGGAAGGGAGCCACCTCCAGTCATCAGACTATCACAAGCAACGCACAAACCACATCCTCGGGAGCTGCAAACACCCAAAACTGGTGTTTTGTTTCTGTTATCTTAGCAACCACAAGTATGAACAGCAGGGTACGTGTTCACGATATGCTCTTGTTGTTTCTCGAGGTGACTCTGTAACAATCCGTGTGTTATATATGACCTCTCACCTCTTCCAAAACCTGATTGTTCTGATAAAAAAAAAGCCCAGTACACCCCTCCACCTCAAAAAAAAGTATATGCATGCACAGATATGCACTTCACAGAACAGTTTAATTATTTGTAGCCTTCATTATCATAATTTCAGTGCTTCCCTAGCATTTAAAAAGAGATGAAAGCAAGTCTCTGTCTCTTGCGTTCCTTCCCAGCCCATAGGATAAATAGCTTGAGTCATCTATAGGGTGTGTGTGTGGCCGGGGGAGTGGTGCCTTTGTGTCAAAAAGAAATTGCTGAGAAGGAGAAGATGGAAAAACTGAGCAGGCAGCTGCCTGCGATAACTCAGAGTTGACTTTGCAGGTCATGTTCCCCTCGGGTACAACACATACCAGCCCCTGGTGCAAGAGCAGCAACTTCTGTATCTTCACAGCAAATCCTCACTGCGACTCGTGCCATAAACCAGCAGAACTTAATAACAGCTGAAAAAAGTTTATGTTTCTTCCATTATTTTTTCTGAATGTGGAATTAAACGTCTTCCCTAGCTCTGCCATGTTTTGTTGAAGGTCTGTACATCTACAGCCTCATTTTCTGCTTTTCTTCTCTTCACATTTGCAGCTGGCCCATAGCTGAGAGATGTTGGTTGGCCCAGCTAAGGCTGCCCGCACTCCAATTCTACAGTCCTGCACGTTTGCTGAAGAAAGAAAAAATAAAAGCAATGTACATTAAATCCCAAGAGGCAAATCGTCTGTTTTTCATAGAGAAAGATAAAAGACTGAATTGAGAAGGAGTGTTACGAAGATTGTGCAGTAACAAGTGGATGCTCTTTGCATGCACCAGTTGTGGACACAGACCTGCAAGCCTTTGAAAGAAGTCCCTCCTGGCCCATGTGAGTAACATCAACAACCCAGGAGCTGTTACCTGCAACAAGATGGCACAGGTTTGTCTTAATGTTCTCAAATCCCCAGAGATGGACACATGAGCAGAGAAAGGAGATCTGGCAGGTTTACCAGTAGATTAGGAAACATTTTAATGAGAACTATTCATGTTCATAAGCATTTTTATTTTTAGAAGGATTGTGGCACCTCCAGGAATAATTTGGACTTTGGACTGAGTTAAAGCTAGGTCTTTGGTGTGTGAAGACTTGTGGAAAAAGAAGAGAGATGGAAGAGCAGGGTTTCTCACTGACAGAGGACTGGGAGAAGGCACAATGTGCCATGTGGAAGGAGACAGTGATAAACAGTTATTTGTACATGGCAAGCCTGGAGATGAGAAACCTGAACTTGAAACAGTGGAAGGAGGGGACGACCCGGGAGGATGGAAAGGCAGGATCAAACTGACTGCTGGAAAAAGTGCTTTGCTGAGGCAGGTTTGTCTTTGTGGATTGGTCTGAACTGGGAAGGAGAAACAACACAAGGAACAAAGCAATGTCTGGTTTGAATCCTACCAATGGGAGGAGGAAGCATCTAAGGGGAGATTATGAGGCCGAGATGGACTATATTAATATTTTTAAAAACACAAATGGCCAAAATTTTATATATTTTTTTAAATATTATGACATTTTATGGGGGTTTTGTGCCGTTTCAATGTTTTTTCTTTGTTGGTGTGGTTATGATACTGACCAGTAAAAGCAGCATTATTTCAGCTGAGTGAAATATGACCTACCATTAAGAAGCCAGCAGTGAACTTGAGTGCACTTACAGGGACATGTGTACTAATTAATCAAGGAATGACACAGTTGGTTAGAAATATTTTCAGGGTTTCTTTGTAAACTATGAGAGTAGACTTCCAGGCCTTTACATATTAGAAAGAAATAAAATGTAGAAAGTTATTTACAAAAAAAAAAACAAACCACAACCCTCTGCCCTCTGTAGATCTTTATCATGATCTTTAAATATTCTATGTAATGATTTAAAAGAGTTTAAGTTTTCCGGTATTAAAAAAAAAAAACAAAACCTAAATTTCAAAATGACAGCAGTTTATTTGGAATGGTTTTAGGTAAGAAGAGAAGCTTCTTAACCTAGATGAAATTCAGCGAGAAGAGGACAAATAATATTAGTAAAAATTGAAGCTTAATTGTTATTGCCAGCCACTCATCCATAAGCATCCATTCATTTGAAAACCAGTATTCCTTAGAGAGGAATCATGGAATCACAGAATGGTTTGGGTTGGAAGGGACCTTCAAGATCATCCAGTCCCAACCCCCCTGCCATGGGCAGGGACACCTCCCACCAGACCAGGTTGCTCCAAGCCCCATCCAGCCTGGCCTTGAACCCCTCCAGGGATGGGGCAGCCACAGCTTCTCTGGGCAACCTCTTCCAGTGTCTCACCACCCTCACAGGAAAGAATTTCTTCCTAATATCTCATCTAAATCTCCCCTCTTTCAGTTTAAAAGTAGATTCAAGCCCTGAGCCAGCAAAGAAAGGAAGATTCACAGAATGACAGAGCACTGTCTTCCACCTCTAATTGCATCCCATTTTTCTGTGTCTAGATCAGCACTAAAATCAAATTTGGTATGAAGATCTACCCGGGGCGGGGGGGAGCTTATGCTTCTCCATGTTATGAGACCCTGCAGATGATAAATAAACCAGCAATGCTACCAGAACCGGGGTATTTATGAAGTTGGACACCAACAAGTAGGGATTAACAACCACATCGGAAATAATGAGCCTTGACAGATCTAGGGTTAAATACTTTAAAATTAGATCCTGCTGAAAGCCGAATCTTGTTGCTTAGCAACGGCTGCATGGGATGCTGCTGTCACTCAGCGGATGCTTCTCTGGGGAATTAACATTATGCTCATAGAAAGCGGGTTATGATTGGGTCAAGGTGACATCATGCAGCATGGCAGCATCATTTTTTTTTTGTTTTAAGGTAGCGTAGCACCATCACACCCCAGTTAATAACCTAGAACCGTGTCGCCGCTCAGAGATTTAAGGAAACATCTTTTCTTTTGAAAGAAAGGGAAGGGAAAGGCTTCCAGAATCCACGCCCAACAGCAGGTCCTTTCAGCCAGCACAGCAGAGTCAAACCCAACAGGTGGATTTTTTTTTTTTTTAAGCTTTTCAAATTACTCCGAGCCAAAAGAAAAGCAAAATGCTTGCAATTCGTTGGAGGTCTGACTGTGTATTGAGAGCATGGAAACCTCCACCAGCAGTTCAGAGAACACAAAGCTTACAAGAGAGTATAAAACATACTCTTAGTGAAAATGACTGAAAATTTAGGTTGCTGAGCTAATTTTAGCATTTTAAACAACTGGGAACCTACTGGATCTTATTAAGAAACCAAGATACCAAGTTAATTAAATCAAAAAATGCCTTGGAGGCACAAAATCTATTTTTAAAAGTGATACCGTGTAAAGGTTGATACAGGCAGCTACAGATTTTTCTGCAAAGCACATTGGTGCTTCTGAGGTGGGTCTGATAGGGACCAACCTGCATCTCTAGGCATGAAAACAGCAAGTGCTTACCTGCTGCCAGCATCTTTGGAAGGGATGCAGAAATGAGGTATTCAGTCAGATCTAGTGTGCTGCCTGGTGGGGCTTGGAAAGTCAAGATACCATGGAAATAGAGATTATGGCAACCAGCATAACAGCAACGCTTGGGTAGACACTTACTTTAGGAAGCTGGATGTCCTTCTCTGAACATTGAAAGAGCACAGACAAGCACTTGATTGAGGGTGGTCATTCCGATGACTCCAAATGCCATGTGACAATGGCAAATGTAGTGTCTCCTATTAAGACATGAGGCAAAGACACCTTTGATCTGACCAATGCTTATAAATACTTAAAGGGTGGGTGTCAGGAGGATGGGGCGGGTCTTTTCTCAGTGGTGCCCAGGGACAGGACAAGAAGAAACGGGCACAAACTTAAACACAGGAAGTTCCATCTAAACACAAGAAGGAACTTCTTTCCTTTGAGGGTGGCAGAGCCCTGGAAGAGGCTGCCCAGGGAGGTGGTGGAGTCTCCTTCTCTGGAGACATTCAAAACCCACCTGGACACGTTCCTGTGCAACCTGCTCTTGGTGACCATGCTCTGGCAGGGGCGTTGGACTAGATGATCTCCAGAGGTCCCTTCCAACCCCATATCATCCTGTGATTCCGTGATCTGTCCCCACTGTTTTAAACAAAAAAAAAAAAAACCAACACCCTAGCCCTCTAAATAACTGCAAAATGAGCTGAACACCAACATGCAGCAATGAAATACGTATCACGGCCAACAAATCTCATCTTTCTTCCTTTGGACAGGCTGCCCCAGAAAGGAGTTCCTGGTGAGCAGGAACGTCACTAGGAGAGATCATGAAGAGTCAGGATGAGGACAGATCTCATTAAATCAGGTTCCAGGCTACAAACTACCAACAGGGGCCTCACCGTTTGGCAGTGACAGGAAGAGAACAAAGACATGGACATACTGGTTGATAACAGGATCAAGCGGCTGTATGTGACCACGGTAAAGGCCATGACAGACACAAGAGCGGTGCTGCAAAGTCAAGGAAGGGATTACTGCCAGGTTACAAAAACCACCAGCACCCTACAAGAGTGTGTGTAGCTCCTCTCATGCACGTGGCAGCAGGATGAATTCCAACTGGATCTGATGTACACACAAAGCAGTTGAGAGGAGTGAAGATCACGTCTCCCAAACGGAAACCAAATAATCTTGGTTTGTTTAAGAAGTCAAGAGCCTAAGGAGGGAAATGATTGGTTTTGTACTGAGGCAATAGGAAAACAAACACTCTCATGTTTAACGAAGAGCTGTTTAAACTAGCACTGGCAGAGGGTAGTTAATAATCTTATGTTGGCTGTAAGTAGTTTATAGCTGTAAGAGCAGGATTCCGATGACTCCAAATGCCATGTGACAATGGCAAATGTAGTGTCTCCTATTAAGACATGAGGCAAAGACACCTTTGATCTGACCAATGCTTATAAATACTTAAAGGGTGGGTGTCAGGAGGATGGGGCGGGTCTTTTCTCAGTGGTGCCCAGGGACAGGACAAGAAGAAACGGGCACAAACTTAAACACAGGAAGTTCCATCTAAACACAAGAAGGAACTTCTTTCCTTTGAGGGTGGCAGAGCCCTGGAAGAGGCTGCCCAGGGAGGTGGTGGAGTCTCCTTCTCTGGAGACATTCAAAACCCACCTGGACACGTTCCTGTGCAACCTGCTCTTGGTGACCATGCTCTGGCAGGGGCGTTGGACTAGATGATCTCCAGAGGTCCCTTCCAACCCCATATCATCCTGTGATTCCGTGATCTGTCCCCACTGTTTTAAAAAAAAAAAAAAAAAACCAACACCCTAGCCCTCTAAATAACTGCAAAATGAGCTGAACACCAACATGCAGCAATGAAATACGTATCACGGCCAACAAATCTCATCTTTCTTCCTTTGGACAGGCTGCCCCAGAAAGGAGTTCCTGGTGAGCAGGAACGTCACTAGGAGAGATCATGAAGAGTCAGGATGAGGACAGATCTCATTAAATCAGGTTCCAGGCTACAAACTACCAACAGGGGCCTCACCGTTTGGCAGTGACAGGAAGAGAACAAAGACATGGACATACTGGTTGATAACAGGATCAAGCGGCTGTATGTGACCACGGTAAAGGCCATGACAGACACAAGAGCGGTGCTGCAAAGTCAAGGAAGGGATTACTGCCAGGTTACAAAAACCACCAGCACCCTACAAGAGTGTGTGTAGCTCCTCTCATGCACGTGGCAGCAGGATGAATTCCAACTGGATCTGATGTACACACAAAGCAGTTGAGAGGAGTGAAGATCACGTCTCCCAAACGGAAACCAAATAATCTTGGTTTGTTTAAGAAGTCAAGAGCCTAAGGAGGGAAATGATTGGTTTTGTACTGAGGCAATAGGAAAACAAACACTCTCATGTTTAACGAAGAGCTGTTTAAACTAGCACTGGCAGAGGGTAGTTAATAATCTTATGTTGGCTGTAAGTAGTTTATAGCTGTAAGAGCAGGGGGCTTTCAGGAGAGCCTTCTGGAAGAAAAGGAACAAGAAACCCAGCTGATCTGAAGACAAAAAATTAGAGGAAAGGAGATATTGCTTTGCTGTCCCAGGTGCAAGCGTGGCAGGTAAAAACAGGGAAGAGAGTTTCCATGTCCAAAGATGCTGGGAAAGTTCCCCAGGAACGCTGCTGGACTAATGCTCAGATGTAATTATCCTGAAGCACCCCAGATCATATATGTACTAAGAACACTTACAGCTATCTGGATGTTCAGGATCTGTGAAAATATAACCATATACCATCACACCCCAGTTAATAACCTAGAACCGTGTCGCCGCTCAGAGATTTAAGGAAACATCTTTTCTTTTGAAAGAAAGGGAAGGGAAAGGCTTCCAGAATCCACGCCCAACAGCAGGTCCTTTCAGCCAGCACAGCAGAGTCAAACCCAACAGGTGGATTTTATTTTTTTTTAAGCTTTTCAAATTACTCCGAGCCAAAAGAAAAGCAAAATGCTTGCAATTCGTTGGAGGTCTGACTGTGTATTGAGAGCATGGAAACCTCCACCAGCAGTTCAGAGAACACAAAGCTTACAAGAGAGTATAAAACATACTCTTAGTGAAAATGACTGAAAATTTAGGTTGCTGAGCTAATTTTAGCATTTAAAACAACTGGGAACCTACTGGATCTTATTAAGAAACCAAGATACCAAGTTAATTAAATCAAAAAATGCCTTGGAGGCACAAAATCTATTTTTAAAAGCGATACCGTGTAAAGGTTGATACAGGCAGCTACAGATTTTTCTGCAAAGCACATTGGTGCTTCTGAGGTGGGTCTGATAGGGACCAACCTGCATCTCTAGGCATGAAAACAGCAAGTGCTTACCTGCTGCCAGCATCTTTGGAAGGGATGCAGAAATGAGGTATTCAGTCAGATCTAGTGTGCTGCCTGGTGGGGCTTGGAAAGTCAAGATACCATGGAAATAGAGATTATGGCAACCAGCATAACAGCAACGCTTGGGTAGACACTTACTTTAGGAAGCTGGATGTCCTTCTCTGAACATTGAAAGAGCACAGACAAGCACTTGATTGAGGGTGGTCATTCCGATGACTCCAAATGCCATGTGACAATGGCAAATGTAGTGTCTCCTATTAAGACATGAGGCAAAGACACCTTTGATCTGACCAATGCTTATAAATACTTAAAGGGTGGGTGTCAGGAGGATGGGGCGGGTCTTTTCTCAGTGGTGCCCAGGGACAGGACAAGAAGAAACGGGCACAAACTTAAACACAGGAAGTTCCATCTAAACACAAGAAGGAACTTCTTTCCTTTGAGGGTGGCAGAGCCCTGGAAGAGGCTGCCCAGGGAGGTGGTGGAGTCTCCTTCTCTGGAGACATTCAAAACCCACCTGGACACGTTCCTGTGCAACCTGCTCTTGGTGACCATGCTCTGGCAGGGGCGTTGGACTAGATGATCTCCAGAGGTCCCTTCCAACCCCATATCATCCTGTGATTCCGTGATCTGTCCCCACTGTTTTAAACAAAAAAAAAAAAAACCAACACCCTAGCCCTCTAAATAACTGCAAAATGAGCTGAACACCAACATGCAGCAATGAAATACGTATCACGGCCAACAAATCTCATCTTTCTTCCTTTGTTTGGACAGGCTGCCCCAGAAAGGAGTTCCTGGTGAGCAGGAAGGTCACTAGGAGAGATGATGAAGAGTCAGGATGAGGACAGATCTCATTAAATCAGGTTCCAGGCTACAAACTACCAACAGGGGCCTCACCGTTTGGCAGTGACAGGAAGAGAACAAAGACATGGACATACTGGTTGATAACAGGATCAAGCGGCTGTATGTGACCACGGTAAAGGCCATGACAGACACAAGAGCGGTGCTGCAAAGTCAAGGAAGGGATTACTGCCAGGTTACAAAAACCACCAGCACCCTACAAGAGTGTGTGTAGCTCCTCTCATGCACGTGGCAGCAGGATGAATTCCAACTGGATCTGATGTACACACAAAGCAGTTGAGAGGAGTGAAGATCACGTCTCCCAAACGGAAACCAAATAATCTTGGTTTGTTTAAGAAGTCAAGAGCCTAAGGAGGGAAATGATTGGTTTTGTACTGAGGCAATAGGAAAACAAACACTCTCATGTTTAACGAAGAGCTGTTTAAACTAGCACTGGCAGAGGGTAGTTAATAATCTTATGTTGGCTGTAAGTAGTTTATAGCTGTAAGAGCAGGTGGCTTTCGGGAGAGCCTTCTGGAAGCAAAGGGAGAACAAGAAACCCAGCTGATCTGAAGACAAAAAATTAGAGGAAAGGAGTTATTTCTTTGCTGTCCCAGGTGCAAGCGTGGCAAGTAAAAACAGGGAAGAGAGTTTCCATGTCCAAAGATGCTGGGAAAGTTCCCCAGGAACGCTGCTGGACTAATGCTCAGATGTAATTATCCTGAAGCACCCCAGATCATATATGTACTAAGAACACTTACAGCTATCTGGATGTTCAGGATCTGTGAAAATATAACCATATTCTCTGTAAAATTTAGACAGCCACTTTTTCAAAATAAATCTAATCTATTAAGTATTTCCTCAACAAATGTCCTTACAATACAGCTGGTACTTTAAAAGCTAGTATGAAGCTGGTATAAGTGGGTAATTGCTTCAGTTAATGCTTTATTTCCAGAGTTGTGGCTCCACACAGAAGGTAATTTCCAGTGAAGTCATAACAGAGGAAAACACTCTTGGGAAATTTAACAACGAACTTAAGGCTCTCTTAGCACAATATAGCGAATAACAATTAGGAAGATATCATTAACATATGATACATGGCTGTGATTTTGTCCAAACTAATTAGAGCAGTTGTTCTTTTATCAGTATATTAAGATGAACGCTAAATCAAAGATATTAACAGCACATATATATTCTGTAATATGCAATTTAAATATTATTTGATATGGTGATGGCAAGTTTTATTTAAAACCTACCGTGTCACTTCAAGTATTGCAAAAGAAACTGGTGTGTTTCCATCAGCTTCTACATAGATACTGTTAAAAAAAAAATAGAAGGGGTGGACCAATGCTTTTAAGAGAGATAAGGGTCATGTCACACCTTGTTTCCCTCCTCTGGCACTGGAAGGCTGCACTGGAGGGGAAAGCTGGCCCGGGGAAGGGGCACGGGGTGGAGTATTTCATTCCTGCTGGCCAAGAGGGGCGCTTCCATAGGGCCCCTCCATATGGTCTGACATCTAAAGATGCAACAGACACCATAAATCATAGCTAAAGAAAGCAAACACTGGAAAAAACACCAAAGAAGATCTGTGCAGCTTTATCCAGGGACACGTTTTTTTAAATTACCTGCCCTGTGCTACGCTGTGGATCTTTGCGTGTCACACAAGCACCTTGGCCACAGGGACAGGGACACAGAACTGTAAATAATCACAAATGTGTCAGCAGCAGTGTTTCAGCAATTTCCAAGATATCAAAACGTTCCTCGAGGTCCAGGTTAAAAGGTGAAATCTTGACCTTAATAAGATGCTTTTCAAACATTAGGGACCAGCTATGGATGAACCTGTAATAAATCATTAAGGTTCATCCTGTAAGCAAATCCTGCTACGATTCCTGTTACTGTATAGATGACTTCCACATGCAACAGGGTGAGACACACAACAAATTACACATTCAGCTTTTTTTTTTGTTTTTTTTTTTTTTACACCAGCTCAGTCTTGTGGAAGAGCTGGAACTGGCAAGGGAAGGGACCTGGAGCACCATCTGAGCACCAGGGTCTGGTAGATAAAGAGAGAACACAGCGCTTTCTGTTTGCAATGCTGTTTATTTTAGAAAAGCCCCTTTGATCATCTGAATGAAAAATGTGGGCAGAAAAGTCACAAATGTTATAAAACAAAGTTTATTCTGCAATATTTTGTCATAATGAATCGCATCTCTTTGGTAAAAATAAACTTTATAAACATTTTAATTAACAGAGATTAGCATACAAAAAACTAAACTTCTGTAAATCGTTTTTAAAACGGAGAAAGGACTAAACTGGAGGAATAAGGGTTAGAATTGGTCACCTACTGGCAAAATTATTCTAAACAAACCCAAGGACGTTGCTTATGCTACATTAGAAACAAGCTAATGGGAACGGTTTCAAAACAACTCTGGTTCATTTGATCAGAAAGCAATCTTACAATTCACTTTTAAATAAATAATAGTTACAACGAATTGGCAATTATAAAATGTTTTATATCACTATATGGCAGTAACATAATACTTTTAATTATGCACTTTTTAGTTTGAAGAAATGTACATTTATAAAACAGACAATAATGGCACTGGCAGTTAGGTGTGAAGAATGTGCTTTAAGATATAATGGCAGGTGCAACATTTAAATTATTCTACCTTTTCTTTTCAATAAATATTTTGACTACACCATTATTAAAATGTATGAGTGTACTTTGCTTTAACCAAAGCTTGTACTTACTTTTCAGGCTGATGAAGAGTTGTGAACCATACAACTTACGTTTTACAGGCAGATTTGAAAACATTTGATGTGACTTTTGCAAAAGCAGGAATTTAGTATTGGAACCTGAAGGGCCAATACAGGTTCGTACAGAATTCACAGCAGATTAGTCCTGAACAGAGCAGCCTCTCCCGCGTACATGAGTCTCAGACACTTCTTCACTGCATTTAAAGAATTGAACGTGGTTCGTTAATACTTTGCTTGCCAAAATATATCCGAGTCAACCATTGGCATGAACATTTTACATATGTCACTAAAAAAAAAAACCAACCGAACAACCCAAACCCCAACAATCAAAATAACTTTTTAATTATACTCCATTTATACTATATACACCAGGGTCTCTAACTGAGGTGGCAAACAAACCCAAACCCAAACCCAACGGGAGGTATAGAAGCGAAAGGAGAGCGGCTCTTCTCCCACTGCCAAGAGGGGTGCTCCGCGTGGGACAACGTGGTGGCACGGGCCAGGGGGACAGATGGGCCACCTTCTCCTTCGCCAAGGGGAGAGGGAAGATGGCAAAGCATGGAGAGTGTGGCCCCGCTTCCTCCCCCAACCCCACCCTCCACAATTCCAGTTCTCCCAGGCTGAAAGCTGTGAGGCTGGACGCAGCTTTCACCGTTAACTTCTAATTAGTATGGTTTTATTGCTCGTTGCGTATGGTAATTAAATGCATTGTTAGCATCCCGACCCCATCCCTTCGGAAATGCTGAAGTCATTACCACCAACTTCAGGGTTAAGAGCGGCACAGCCACACTCCTACTAAGTATTAACCTTCTTAAACTTTATCTGAGGCAAAAAAAATAATTCCGAATGAAACCAAACCAAACCACCGAGCCACCTGTGACCGCCGTTTCCAGAATACTCCGACCTTAAATCCAGTTGTCCCTGGAAGCTACTGAGAAGCTGCAGCCACCTTCAGTGGGCGCCAGGCAGCACCCCCTCTTCAACAGCACGCAACTGAAACCATGGCACCAGGAAAATTCCCAGAAATACTGTACTAACAATATTTCTGTGAGGCTCAGTCCTCCTCCTTGCATTGACAAGCTCTGCCCTTTGCAGTTTTCCATCCAAGGTACCAAAAGCAACCCACGAGCAAAAACCACAGTTCCACCAAGCATTCGTGTCTCCACATCCCAAAAATCCTAAGAACCACTGCGTCGGTACTTAATTTTCCTTTAAATAGCAAAGTTTTACCCTTAGTATCCCATCAGTAACACATCCGGTATCAGACCTAATTGGCTAATGCACCACTTGTGAGATCCAGAAGACATAGACATCTACAGGCATTGTTGCCCTGTTAGGGGTGTAGGCTAACGGGTGTTCACACAAAGCAGGAATGCAGCAGAATATTTTTCTTTCCCTTTCAAGAAATGAAACAAATCGAAGCTTAACACTGAAATAATTGGAAAAAGAAGAAAAGAACAAAAAAAAAAATAACCCACCACACTTTTTTTTCTTGAAATAATTGGAAAAAGAAGAAAAGAACAACAAAAAAAAACCCCACCACACTTTTTTTTCCCCCTAGTGTTTGTGCCTGAAAACAAACAAACAAACAAAATAACGTTGGCTTTAAATTCCAAAACACAAAGAACCTCAAATATTTCAGGCTTGATCCAACAGCCATTTGAGTCAGCGGGAGCACCACCGTTGTCTTCAAGAGGCACTGGGACAGGCCCTCAGAGCAACAGACCTTCAGCAGCATGGCTGTGTTCGTAATTAAAGTAGACAGTTTATGGCAGTATTCACGAAGAGACTGACAAATAAGCAAAAAAACCCTCCAAAAAAACCCCCAAAACCCCACACTGATCAAAGAAAGGCCTCCAGACAGCCAGAAAAAATACCCTGTTTAGGGAAAGGTTAACTTTTGGCTCAATCCAGCACTGTTTTCACCAACCAAAACAGTGGACATTGGTTTCCAAGGTGGCTCTGCTCCTAATTTTCAAGCAGCCTGCCCGACACCTGCTGGAAGCAATAGCTTAACATCTCAGCGAGAACGTTTGATGGCACATCGTGCTACCTTTCTAAAAGAGGAAAGATGACCTTTGACAGTTGTATACGATTCCGCAACACACTTAAGGCATCCTCATGCTTACAGTACTGTTAAAACCCACTCCAACAGAACTGCTTACCCATTTTTGAACAGAAAACTTAAAAAAAATAAGCCATTATCTAGAAGAAGATGTAAGTAATCACTGATTTTAAAAGAAAAAAAAAATAAAGAAAAAAAAAAAAAGAGGAAAACAGTCACTATACCACTAAGACATTTTTGGCCAAAGGATGTCTGGGAACTATAAAGAGATTCTTTTATTGCAAAAAATGAGTTGTGAAGGATTTTCTTCCCTAAATGGAGAGGTCCTCCTGAGCTCCGGTGTACATCCAAAGGCTAAAGCCTTGCCTTGCCCAGGAGATACCCCGTACGCAGCAGGAGGCTGATGGGACTCACACAGCACAAGGCACAGTGATCTGGGAATAAAAGGTACAGACAGCCCATGGGATGAAAAATAACACCTGTTGGGGGGGAACGGGCAAAAAAACCCAAAGCAATTCAGGGTTCACTGGTCCAAAAGGAAGCTGTTTTATTTTCTCTCAGATGAGGGGGTAAGGCATTCCCTCTTCAGCAGCCGTTCACCACCTAAAGCCTCCACCTCCTTCACGTTGTCACCACTGTCAACCATTGGGTTCTTTTTTCCCCTGAAACCGGTGCAGGGTGGCAGAAGGGGAGATGTTGCAGGACTATGCAGCTACTATATAGTCAACAGTGGTGGTAACATGAGGACAACATCAAATTTGGCAAGTGGCAGCTTTCACTGTTGGCTACATCCAAGGTGCATGGATGCACATGTGCATCTGCATGGAAAGGACACACACCCCCCAAAAAAAAAACCAACCAGACAATTTGTCTTAAGATAAAAAAAAAAAACACAACAGCCCTGTTTTCCTTCAGGAATCTGACCTGCACACAGCAGATTTTGGGGGAAGGAGGGGGGAAAAAAAACCAAAACTGTGGGCAATACCCACCTCAGCTCCCCCTTATCCCTGCTCTTCCAGGGATACTTCGCATCCTGCTGAAGCAGCTCCTGGAGCTACAGGTTTTCAGCCTCTGGGTCAGATGGGCTGAAAACTGCAGCCCCTCGGAGCTGCTTCACCAGCGTTTCCACCAGGACCTGTCCCAGAAGAGCAAAGAGAGGACAGGAGGGAGGAGGCAACTGAGGTCAGGACCCATTTTTTATTCCCCCCCTCTCCCTTTCTTTCTCTTTTCTCCTCCTTTTTAATCCTTTACATGGAAGTCAGAGCCCTTAGACAGGGCAAAATTCACCTCTGCAGATGGGGCCAGCAGAGATGTAAATATTATCCACAATGTGCATCTGAACAAATATATCTCTGGGAAAAAAAAAAATAAAATCAATTATTAAAAAGAAAAAAAAAAGTGATCATTAAGAAGTATGCTTTCAGGTTTCCACAAGTCATGCATCTCTTCTAATTTGAGAAGATTAAATATTTTTTTTTTCTTTTTAGGCAGTGATTTAAAAATAAATGGCTAAATTATAGTTAGCGCCAAAAATAAAAAAGCAATGAGTCCTCTTATGGCTTTGATCTCCCTTGTGAAGGGTAAAAGTAGAAGAGTATTGCCACAATTAAAAAAAATATATGTATATATTCAACACTGACAAACATACTATTTTTTCCTTTGCTTGTGACAGTGGGTCTTTGCAGTACTTATTAAGGAACTCAAGCACGTTTGGATGCCAGCAAGGTGGAGCAGGGACCCCGCCGCTTCCTTCAGCTCCTCGTCGATTTCTTGACATAACTCCTTGAATGCTTTGTTGCTAGGCTGACTTTCCTCAGAGGTATCTACACAAGGTTGTGATGCATAGCCACTGTCTCCAAGAGGATCATCTTCAGAGTCAACGTCTGTATCCACCTCGCTGTGAAACCCTTCGCTGCCGTCGCTTCCCTCGTGGCTGGTCTTGGAGATGAATTCGTACACCTCGTCAAGGGAGGACAAGGAAGACACGCTGGACCTAGACGCACAGCGCTGGGTGCCCATGCTGCTGGCACTGTAGTTGTGATCCTCCTTGGGATCGATATTGGTGGCTGCAGAATCATTTTCCTGCAGATTTATGGAACTGGGAGGGTTGAACGCGCTGCCGTAACTCCTCTTCTTAGGTGTCTTCAGAGGCTGAGGTTTCTCGCCTGTTAAAAAAAGGTCGGCAGTGAGCAAATACTCCAATGAGATCACCTGCAAAAAGAGCACCCTACAGGCTGTCTGGCTGCAAAGTGAGCTGAACACGAGCATTTAAGGGTTATAATATCTTGTGCACGTTCACTGTCATCCACAGAGCACAACGGCCTTCAGCTAATCACAACTAAGAGCTGGAGAAACAGAGGAGGAGCTAAGAAACTCTTCTCACCATCTAGCACAGAGGGCAGGAGAAGAATGTTGCAGAAAAAAAAAAAAAAAAACAAACAAAAAACAAATTAACTGGGAAAAAAGAAAAATAAGGTGCTGTTCTCAAACTGTGTAACGCTAGCACAGAAGGAATAATCAAGGAATAATCAAACCAGAACTCCTTTTGACCGCTCTTACTACTTGGGAACTAGACCATACTCGTTTCCTGAAACTTTATAAAGGAAAGATTTAGCTACTGGGTAGACAAGAAAACAGAGTAAAATGGCTTATGCTTACAGTCCAACATCCCTTGTTGAATGGAAGTATTTAACAGCATCATTGCGGTAGCAGCATCTATATCGGATTCTGTGAAGGAAAACAGGAAAACATTAGATCTCGGGGACGCCTGACAAAATGAGGTCCCTGGAACGTGCAAAGAACGTCTATCTGCATATACTGGCCTAAAATAAAGGGCAGGTGAAGGGGGAAAATGTACAAATTTAGAGCACAACTATTATACAGCACTTATACAAAACATTCTTGTATCTTAACTATGACATTCAAAAGCTGAATTCTCCCATTCCATTTACCAAAGCTGACCCCCAGAATCAGTGACATTAATTAGACATTCACACGACGATGCTGTCACCGTACTTATCAACAAGTGGCTTTTGTTTGTACCGGTTGAGGGAGAAAATATTGTGCATACAGCACAGCAGAGCATCTCAGCAGCTTCATACCCCGGTGACGCGCATACGCAGGGCTGAGGAACCAACGTGCCCATTAACGCAGCGCTAATTGAGAGCACCTCTCTCCTCCAGCAGTAATTTCCACACCAACAAGTCAAACAGAAGGAACGGAGAAGACGAGGGGAGAAAGGGCACTGAACCGAAAGCAGGAGGATCTAAATTATAAATAGGCACTTCTTTTAAAAGGTTTTTAGGCGAGGTGCGGCGCTTTTAGCGATGGCAACAAGCGCTGCTGTAAAACTCCACCCTTTGCTGCCCAGAGTGGATTGCTTACAACTCAAAAAAGGACACACCTTGAGGATATTATGGCAAAGAGTGACAATTCAAACCAAAGTCAGATGAAAAGGAAGAGAAACAAGCACACATTTCAACACTCACTTCAGAACATGCTCGCGCACTTTAAAAAAGAGGAAATCCAAGGTCTTGCCTTGCTCACTTCAGCTATGGATGTTGGAGAGACAGGCTATATGTTCCTCTCCTTATACAGGACAGAAATGTCTAAGACAACATGGGGGATCACAGAATGCTATGGGGTTGGAAGGGACCTCTGGAGACCATCTAGTCCAACCCCCTGCCAGAGCAGGTCCCCCCAGAGCAGGTTGCACAGGAACGTTTCCAGGTGGGTTTTGAATGGCTCAGAGAAGGAGACTCCATCACCTCCCTGGGCAGCCTCTTCCAGGGCTCTGCTACCCTCAACGGAAAGACGTTCCTCCTCGTGTTTAGATGGAACTTCCTGTGTTTAAGTTTGTGCCCGTTTCTTCTTGTCCTGTCACTGGGCACCACTGAGAAAAGACTGGCCCCATCCTCTTGACACCCGCCCTTTAAAATATTTATAAGCATTCAGCAGATATCCCCCTCAGTCTTCTCCAGACTAAAAACACCCAAGTCCCTCAACCTTTCCTCATCAGAGATTTGCTCCAGGCCCCTAATCATCTTTGTAGCCCTCTGCTGTACTCTCTCCAGCAGTTCCCTGTCCTTCTGGAACTGGACACAGTAGTCCAGATGGGGCCTCACCAGGACAGAAGTAAAGGGGGAGGATGACCTCTCTCGACCTGCTGGTCACACTCGTCTTGATGCACCCCAGGATCCCATTGGCCTTCTTGCCACAAGGGCACATTGCTGCCTCTGGGACTAACCAGGCAAAAGAGGAGCAAAGAGACAAGGTGAGCTCTCAGAAGAACCTTGCTGTCTCAGAGGAAAGGACCACATCCCAGGTGTACATATATATATATATGTATGTATGTACATGTGAGTGGAGATGCAGCATTGGAAGACAACGCATGTAAGGTACCAGCAGCGAGCAGAACGAGCTCCCAGACCTGCTGAACTGGAGCTGGGGTGGGAATTGCTGGAGTGAAACATCAGCAATGTCATTTTTTGGTGGCATTTCTTCACCCACCCACCCATCACATGCATGAATTATGTTACTGAATCTGAGAGGAGAGTTAGTATTGGGAGGGGGACTGCAGAATTCTCACTTTGGTTTCTTATTGAATATAGTTGTCTCCAATATCATCCCTGGTCAAGGATGTGAAGATGTCATCACTTTGGGAATGTTGTACCAACACAGAAAGAGGACTGAGCTGGTGTTTCCATCACAAGTTATAAAACATACACATTCCCCCTTGTTTGCACTGTCTATCATTTTAAAACCAGCATACTTTAAGGTCTACCCCACTGCACTTATGAGATTATTTATTTTAATTCTGCTTCGTCTTCCTTGGCAACAATACAGCCCCAGAATTTACAAGTCGTATGTATCCGACTGACAATAAGAAATAAAAAAAAAAAAAAAGCATGAATTTCCTTTCCTCTGCTACCATAATCAAAAATGAAATATTCCCATTCCTTACACGCTATCACAGGCATTTTATTTTAACATCTGATGTTGGTCTATAAGCACCACCTTGTTAAAACGACAAGCAACTGGAGGCACTAATGCAACACAGAATTACTACCTGCACATTAGTATCCTCAAAGAAATAGGAGAGACACTTCTGCAGCGACTTCTTAGCAGTGCTCTGCATCTCTGTTAATGTGCTCTGCCTTCATTTGTGATTGCTCTCCTTGACAGAGCAGTAATTCCCAAATTTATGCTTCCCCAGCCGAGTGGCTGAAGAAACACATTATTACAAGATATTCTTTCATCTGCACAACAGCTGTCCTCTGCGACCCTGGGAACATTAATGTTTCTCCTGTAATGCCAGGAGATGCTGAAGAGGTTCACCAAGATGCAGAAATTAAATGAGAGCAGATACACGTCTTTATTTCGTGTAGCAAATCGGAATAGTTCGCATCAGACTGGCAATCTCCAAACCCATCACAGAACACACCAGCAAAATCATCAAGAGGAAGGAGATTTCTTGTATTCTCTAAGAAGCCCCAAGAATCCCAGGTCTAGCAGCCTGGCAACCAAGGATGCTTCCTTGCCACCTGGGGACCACCATGAAACCTCCACCTGGCCGCGTGGTAATTATCATCCGTGGACCAGGCAGCTGTCTTTAAAATAACCCTTGGCTTTGCTACCTAACTGATGTTTCTGGTTTGTGGTGGAAAACTAAAAATCAACCTTCTCACCTCAAAGCCCATCGCGCTAGCAAAGCCGGAGAGCTGGATGTCTGCTCCACTGCTCAACTCCTACTTTGTTGGCCTTTTATCATCCTTTTGAAAGACCTTTAGCAATACTCCTCTACAACAAATTAACACATGCTCGCTTTTTCTTGGAATCAGCCCTTTAAAAAAAAATGAGCATGATTCACTTTCCAGCACCTTTTTTTTTAAAAAAAAAAAAAAGATTATTTTTGATGAGGATAAGCCTGCAGTGGGTTAAGCTTTGCTACTGAGGTCCAAGACCTGTGCTCAACAGGCTTCTTCAAAAGAACTGCTGTGATATCCCAGCATGCTGTGTATAGCTCCCTTCTGGTACCGAGGCCCACGAAAATTATTTAAATGAAGTACATTTTTTTAAAGTACATATGAGAAAACAAAATAACCATCTTCTGTTCAACAGCTGTTGCTACTTCAATTGGCATTTGACTGACAATAAAAAACAGATTTCCATCTTTTTTTCTTTTTTTTTTTTAACCTGAACATGGCTGGCTGGTTTTCCTCATGGAAAGCAAAAGTCCAAATCCATAGGAGAGAACTATGGCCAAGTCCTTGTTAATCTAACACTCATTCAAACCTCTAAGAGTAGGTATATCCTGGTGGGATAAGGAAAGGGACACCAGAAAGACAGCAATGCTGCATTTCAGCAGGAATTCCCTGAAAACAAACAACAAAACCCCCCCAAAACCTGCATTCTTTCTCAGTAGGGAACCATTTTGGGTTTGTTGGTGCTACAAAAGCACAGGCGTAGCTATATCAACCTCCCCTGCGTGACTTGGACTGATATAATCTTTCTCCACCAAGTTTTGGTGACTCTGGTCAAAATAACAGTTACAGAATCATAGAGTTGCCTGGGTTGGAAGGGACCTTTCAGATCATTGAGTCCAACCATCAACCTACCACTGACAAAAAACATCACTAAACTGTATCTCTAAGCGCTCTATCTGCCCATCTTTTGAATACCACCAGGGATGGTGACTCCACCACTTCCCTGGGCAGCCTGTTCCAACGCTTAATAACCCTTTCAGTGTAAAAATTTTCCCTAATATCTGACCTAAGCCTCCCCTGGTGCAACTTGAGGCCATTCCTATTGTCCTGTTGCCTGTTAATTGGGAGAGGAGACCAACCCCCACCTCCCTACAACCCTAGATCCTTCAGCTGCTCCTCATAAGGCTTGTTCTCCATAAAAGCTTTTGTTTGTGGACGTGACTTGTTTTCTCCTGCACCTACTTCATGACCAGTGCAGGAAACACAGAGGGATGTAAACTTGCTTGAGAAGCAGCACTGCGGCCTACAATACCAAGGTCTGTATTTAGAGCCCATATATTAAACCCATCCTACTTCCCTCTCCCAAGAGTTAAAATGAACCTTTTGCAATTTTTAAGATGATACCTTAAACTAAACAGACATCAGGAGGCTACTGGTTAAGTGGGTTAATGTCCAGAACTTAGGCTTCCTCCATAACTACACTGGCAATAACACCAGCTTGTGCCCAGCTTCTTGGCAACATCCCTAAGTTTTATACATTAAAATTTGCTGCCTTTTGTTCTCAGTTCTTGGTAACCACTAAGACTGGTGTAGAGATATGTAGCTTTCAGACTGGTTTTCTACTGGGCTATTCATTAAGTAGGTTGTATTTGAGAGCGATGCGTCTGCTAAATACCTTGCTGGCAGAACGAGATGTCCCCTATTACACCTTGAAATTAATCTTATGGATTTAAACTGAATACACAAGTGGCTAAAATAACGAGCATGCTTTCTACTACATCATTTTTTTCCATCCTCTAGCAGACCCTTCAGAGCAGGTCCATACACAACATCAGCTGGGGGTTCAGTACATGCTCGTTACTCAACCCAGAGGAGCAGAGTGAAAGAAAATTAAACATTTACCTTTGAGAGACCGGCCATGGCTCTGCTGAAGGACCGAAGTCAGGTAGTGAGGGGATGCAGACCTACTGAAAAGAAATTCAACAAGTCAAAGCCAAGCCCTGATTAGGTTTTGTACAAAGTATAGTAGGCACAAAACTATGATCAGAGAAGGGTACAAACAAAACCGACCCAAACACCAAGGCTCGGTGGACAATTTCTATTGCTCTCAGTAGATGGCTTGACACCTTGGTTGATGGGTTAATAAGCCATCATCAGCATTTGGAGAACACCTCAAAACACACAGTCTAAGCAAAAGTCTTGTTGGCAGGAGATGCTACCTTCCACAGATTTTACATACCCGCCTAAAGGCTAGATTTTAAATAAAGATATGTAGGCTTTTAGTAAGTAAAACCTACATGTGAACAAAACATTAGGTTACACAGGGATGCTTAGAGCCTGGGAGCAACAGAAGAGGTAAGGACCAGTTGTGTCTGTGGCTCTTCAAAACAGTGGTGGGAGATGAACGAAAACAAAAGGTAGTGTCCTGCAAAAATCTAGGGAAGAACAACAACAACAAAAAAACCCCAAGCCAAAATATTTGCTGATTTTAAAGTTATCTGAAGCCGAGCTGTTTTGGTGATGCTGTCTGCTTTTTTTGGCATGGATCAGACCAGCTTTGCACCTGGCAAAGTGCTGCTTAACACCCACAGGGCAAGTTAAAGCTTTCGAATGGTTTTCTGCTACACACCCAGTCCTAATTAATCAGTTCATTATAAAGGTACTAGCAAATAGTTAGAAATAAACACAGCAGAAATAGTACACAGCTATTAAAATTGCATGAATCACAGCAATATGCACCTTCTGTAGTATCACTAGAAGAATTCAGAGGGTGATAAGCAGAATTTTCAAGCACAACCTGTAACAACAACCTTATGGGCTTAGTGGGGTGATTTCTATTGTTAAAAAACAACAAAACCCCCCCAAAACCTGCATTCTTTCTCAGTAGGGAACCATTTTGGGTTTGTTGGTGCTACAAAAGCACAGGCGTAGCTATATCAACCTCCCCTGCGTGACTTGGACTGATATAATCTTTCTCCACCAAGTTTTGGTGACTCTGGTCAAAATAACAGTTACAGAATCATAGAGTTGCCTGGGTTGGAAGGGACCTTTCAGATCATTGAGTCCAACCATCAACCTACCACTGACAAAAAACATCACTAAACTGTATCTCTAAGCGCTCTATCTGCCCATCTTTTGAATACCACCAGGGATGGTGACTCCACCACTTCCCTGGGCAGCCTGTTCCAACGCTTAATAACCCTTTCAGTGTAAAAATTTTCCCTAATATCTGACCTAAGCCTCCCCTGGTGCAACTTGAGGCCATTCCTATTGTCCTGTTGCCTGTTAATTGGGAGAGGAGACCAACCCCCACCTCCCTACAACCCTAGATCCTTCAGCTGCTCCTCATAAGGCTTGTTCTCCATAAAAGCTTTTGTTTGTGGACGTGACTTGTTTTCTCCTGCACCTACTTCATGACCAGTGCAGGAAACACAGAGGGATGTAAACTTGCTTGAGAAGCAGCACTGCGGCCTACAATACCAAGGTCTGTATTTAGAGCCCATATATTAAACCCATCCTACTTCCCTCTCCCAAGAGTTAAAATGAACCTTTTGCAATTTTTAAGATGATACCTTAAACTAAACAGACATCAGGAGGCTACTGGTTAAGTGGGTTAATGTCCAGAACTTAGGCTTCCTCCATAACTACACTGGCAATAACACCAGCTTGTGCCCAGCTTCTTGGCAACATCCCTAAGTTTTATACATTAAAATTTGCTGCCTTTTGTTCTCAGTTCTTGGTAACCACTAAGACTGGTGTAGAGATATGTAGCTTTCAGACTGGTTTTCTACTGGGCTATTCATTAAGTAGGTTGTATTTGAGAGCGATGCGTCTGCTAAATACCTTGCTGGCAGAACGAGATGTCCCCTATTACACCTTGAAATTAATCTTATGGATTTAAACTGAATACACAAGTGGCTAAAATAACGAGCATGCTTTCTACTACATCATTTTTTTCCATCCTCTAGCAGACCCTTCAGAGCAGGTCCATACACAACATCAGCTGGGGGTTCAGTACATGCTCGTTACTCAACCCAGAGGAGCAGAGTGAAAGAAAATTAAACATTTACCTTTGAGAGACCGGCCATGGCTCTGCTGAAGGACCGAAGTCAGGTAGTGAGGGGATGCAGACCTACTGAAAAGAAATTCAACAAGTCAAAGCCAAGCCCTGATTAGGTTTTGTACAAAGTATAGTAGGCACAAAACTATGATCAGAGAAGGGTACAAACAAAACCGACCCAAACACCAAGGCTCGGTGGACAATTTCTATTGCTCTCAGTAGATGGCTTGACACCTTGGTTGATGGGTTAATAAGCCATCATCAGCATTTGGAGAACACCTCAAAACACACAGTCTAAGCAAAAGTCTTGTTGGCAGGAGATGCTACCTTCCACAGATTTTACATACCCGCCTAAAGGCTAGATTTTAAATAAAGATATGTAGGCTTTTAGTAAGTAAAACCTACATGTGAACAAAACATTAGGTTACACAGGGATGCTTAGAGCCTGGGAGCAACAGAAGAGGTAAGGACCAGTTGTGTCTGTGGCTCTTCAAAACAGTGGTGGGAGATGAACGAAAACAAAAGGTAGTGTCCTGCAAAAATCTAGGGAAGAACAACAACAACAAAAAACCCCCAAGCCAAAATATTTGCTGATTTTAAAGTTATCTGAAGCCGAGCTGTTTTGGTGATGCTGTCTGCTTTTTTTGGCATGGATCAGACCAGCTTTGCACCTGGCAAAGTGCTGCTTAACACCCACAGGGCAAGTTAAAGCTTTCGAATGGTTTTCTGCTACACACCCAGTCCTAATTAATCAGTTCATTATAAAGGTACTAGCAAACAGTTAGAAATAAACACAGCAGAAATAGTACACAGCTATTAAAATTGCATGAATCACAGCAATATGCACCTTCTGTAGTATCACTAGAAGAATTCAGAGGGTGATAAGCAGAATTTTCAAGCACAACCTGTAACAACAACCTTATGGGCTTAGTGGGGTGATTTCTATTGTTAAAGTGTGTTTAACTTTTATATTTATCATATTTAGGCAGCTCTGATTTCTAGAATAAGGCACAGACACAAATCCCCCCCCCAGATCATGAAGTTGCTAAGTGCTTAACATTTATTTTTTTTTAATTACTTGTTGTCATGGTTTAACCCCAGCCAGCAACTAGAACCACACAGCCACTTGATCACATTTCTCCCCCATCCCAGGAAGGAGGGGGGAGAAAGAAGGGGGATAAAGGGAGGAAAAAAACCTTGTGGGTTGAGATAAAGACAATTTAATAGAAACAATAACAGAAAAGGAAAAATAACAATAATAATAATAACGACAGGGATCACTCTCACTGCCCAGTTTCAAGCACAACCTGTAACAACAACCTTATGGGGTTAGTGGGGTGATTTCTATTGTTAAAGTGTGTTTAACTTTTATATTTATCATATTCAGGCAGCTCTGATTTCCAGAATAAGGCACAGACACAAATCCACCCCCCCCAAATCACGAAGTTGCTAAGTGCTTAACGTTTATTTTTTTTTTAATTACTTGTTGTCATGGTTTAACCCCAGCCAGGAACTAGAACCACACAGCCACTTGATCACATTTCTCCCCCACCCCAGGAAGGAGGGGGGAAAAAGAAGGGGGATAAAGGGAGGAAAAAAAACTTGTGGGTTGAGATAAAGACAATTTAATAGAAACAATAATAGAAAAGGAAAAATACCAGAAATAATAATAATGACAGGGATCACTCTCACTGCCCAGAGAATTAGCACTGTCCTGAGCAGTGATTCTGAATTCATGCCCCCCCACAACTAACCTGTGGGTTGAGATAAAGACAATTTAATAGAAACAATAATAGAAAAGGAAAAATACCAGAAATAATAATAATGACAGGGATCACTCTCACTGCCCAGAGAATTAGCACTGTCCTGAGCAGTGATTCTGAATTCATGCCCCCCCACAACTAACCCCCCAATTATCTACTGAGCATGATGTCTGTGGCACGGAATATTCCATTGGCCATTCCGTCCTTCTGTCTATGCTTCTATGGGAAGCTGAAAAAAGTCCTTGAATATTGTAAACATCACTTAGCAACAACTAAAAACAATAGGTATTATTGACATTCCTTTCACAGCAATCACTAGAAAGAAAATTAACTCTTTCCCAGCTGAAACCTTGTCTAGATCATTGATTAAAACCCAAACAATTACTTTAGTTTTTTATAGCTTTTTTTAAAACTAGAGTCTTCATTCTTTAAGGTGAATTTTGAAGAAAATATTTTTCACATCTCAACCACTCTGAGATCAGCTACTTTGCACAGCTGTTAATGAGGGATGCCCATTTAATACTCTTGCTGCTCCAACTTGGGATCGTATTATCCAAACTCAAAAACTCAAGTTCACTGACCAGTATGTTTTCTTGCGGGGGTGATGGAATGAAAAGGGAACCTATCCCAAAATGGGGAAAAAAATTAAAAAAAATAATAAAAAAAGTCACAAGGAAAGAAATGGACCCATTCCAACATGGAGCCTGCAGGTAAGAGATGCTAAACCTCTTCATCCTTTCGTCTGAGCTCAGATCCTTCAGGAATCATATCCACATACAGCTTTCCTACGGCAAATTAATGCTTAGTATTGATTAAGGCAAGCTATGCATATGCATAAAGTATTTGCAAGATGAGGACCACAGCAGTCCCTAGAGCCCAGGGATATAATACATGTAGTACTAGAAACAGAACGTAGCCAGGGGCCTCGCACCGACTTGTTGAACAAGCTGTGCGGGAATAAAATGCCAATCATCTATGATAATACACGTTTCAGTGTAACTAGACACAGATTACAGCTTTGGAAAGCTTCTGCTCAAAGTAACACCTTAAATTTTATTTTAAAATGCTGCTGAGTGATAGGTGTATTCCCCACGAACACACTGTAAAATGATTATGAACACAAGCCCTCCCACAGAAAAAGATTCAGGAACTTGCAGTCAAATTCAAGCATCACCCTGTTGTTAAACTTGGATGGTCCTTCCAGCCTCTCTCCAGCTGCACCTCTGGGCTTGCTCTTTCTCTCTACACACAAGGCAGCCCCCTGGGAGGTCCTTCCCCCAAACAGAATTTAAATCTAATCCAAGAATTTTTCAACGTGGAAGGGAAAATAATAAATCTATTTTCCTGCATATGACTGAAAGTCACACAATATTTTTTTTTAATTAAAGGAAAATAAACCAGCTTTCATTAGGGAGAAGCCGAGTACCTTGAAATGTTTTTATTTTGTTGCCCTTATAAATACAAGCACTGCAAAATCCTTCACGTATTGAAGTCAGTGGGAATTTTGCCATGTGGCTTCATTAGGACCAGGATTTCCTTGTAATTGTGATTGTTGGCAAGTGTGACTAAGCCTTCACTAAAGGGAAAAAAAAAACAACTTACTGAAAACAACAGCTTCAAATCAAAGTCCTGATCTTGCAAGTACTTCAGTGTTCAGATAAAAATCTCTCCTTCCCTACACCTGATTTCAGTACGTTGTATTTATACAAGCGAGATACTTCAATGCTTGTATCGTTGGAATCATCTTGAAGACCTTGGAAATATTAAAAGTTTTAACTGGTCAAAGCTCTGGACAACCTGCCCTCAGCTGAGTCTGTCTTGATCCTCTGCTCCTCTGGCTGGACAGACAGCATCCAGAAGTCCCCTCCAACCCGTATTATTCAGCGATTCTCAATTTTAAATGTTTGGCAGTGTTAACAAAGCTTTCGAGGACCAAACCTTCGCTCGAGTTGTACCAAAAAACAGAAGTGCATGCCACTGTGTAGAAACAGTAATGCCTGTAAAAACATGATCATCTAGAGCCCAATTACAGTAGTTTCAACATCTTTGTTCCTATAAAACAAAGCCTGACAATAGCACCAGCCATCTTGTACTTTCCAGTTTGACTTCAGGGTTATTTTAGTAACGCAGAAAGCTGGAAAGAGGGACATTTCTGCCTGGCTCATTCAAAGCCAAGATGATCCACTATGGATCTACAGACGGAAGGTCAGAGACCATATCTGCATCTCATAGACTACAAGCCCACCTGGAAGAGCCCACACCAGGCATTCAGCTGTGGCCAGACAGCTAAGGCTTCCATGGAGGTGCCAGCTCTCAGGGTCAATGCCTGTTGGACCCTCAGAAATGTCTGCTCAATGTTTACCAGCTTTACATCCTGCTCCAGTAATCCCAGTTCCTCCTGTTTGTGAGGGAAACTCCTCACTGATAAGGTCAAGGCACAGGGCAATGCGCAGAGGCCTTAATTATCTCTTATCTCACCCAAATTCTTTGCTGAACTAGATAAACCTGCCATGTGCCTACCTGACAACTGAGCTCACCAACAACAGCAATGTGTTCCTCTCTGCTTTCTGCCCTTCCTCCTCCCCTCTGCCCTCTCTCTATAGCCTGACCCAGCTGCTCTTCCTCTTCCTCAGCCGAGAACACATGATGTTGACTTCAAATTCTCCAAAATCTGTTGCCCAATCTTAAAAAAAAAAATGTGTCAGATGAGGAAGCCCTCGTTTCAGAAGTCTTGCATGCTCCACCTCAAGAGTATGTTTCTGGTAAAGGCTGTTCTTCCCATCCTGGCTGTAAAATGCTTTTAATGGCTTTGGAGGAAAACACCCCTCTTAGTCCAGCCTCTCTAAGCACTTCAGATAATAAAAGCGTTGATTGTTTTTGGAACTGTGCTTGAAGGAGGATTTTGCTCCAGTTCCTGGGAATGCCTGACCTCCAGAGAAATGTGGCTCACCAGTAAGCATCCAGCAGAGCTCCCACCTCTTTTCAAACTCTCCCACAGTTATGAAGACACCTGGGACTTTTTATCTGGGAAGCTCATAACAGCTCCTCGTCTCGCCAGTCTCATCTAAGTCCCACTCAAATTCATAGAATCATGGAATCATAGAATGGTTTGGGTTGGAAGGGACTTTAAAGACCACCCAGTTCCAACCCCCCTGCCATGGGCAGGGACACCTCCCACCAGACCAGGTTGCTCAAAGCCCCATCCAGCCTGGTCTTGGACACCTCCAGGGATGGGGCATCCACAACTTCTCTGAGCAACCTGATTCTTCTCTCAGGTGGCAGCTGGTAACAACCCATCAACATCCACATGGGCACCTCCTCTGCTGGGTGGAGTAACATAACTGTGCACCACACCGGGATGAGAAAATTCACCTACCTTGGTGGTGACGCCGGCGGAGTATAGAAGGCGAGCGCTGAGGGAAACGGCTGCTTTTTCAGTGCTTGGACAAGGTTAGGTTTATATTCTGGGTCAACACACCACAATGAACCTTTTCCATTGACCTGCAAGAAAGAAGTACTGCGAATTAGAAGCGTCCAGGAGCCAGGCTGTCACAGAGATTTCTAATTTAATATTCCTGAGATGCAGCACAGTGCAATGACGTAGGCACCTGCCGCTGGATGGCTGATGTACGTGGTCCTCAGGCAGCTCCTCAGGTCACCCGCATGGATGCTCCCAAACCAAGCACAGGGTCCCAAGACCCTCGATATACAGTAAAGAAGCACCTGTCTTGCAGCTTGGGATAGCATCTCCAAAGCCCCTCCTCTAAAGCCCTGGAAGTCCATTGGAAGGCTGTAAACCTTATTTAGACACTTGTTAAATAAATACAGCTGTAAATGTAAGTGTCTGTCCAGGTGAATTGATCAGCAGTCTTTTGATTAACAGGTTTCCAAGTAAGAAACCAAAGTTCCTTTCCCTTTGCTTAGATACAGCCACGTACTCATTTAACTTTATACCACCCTGTCAGAGCAACTTGCTGGATGCCCAGCTACACAATGGATTATTCCTACTTTTCCCAAAATCTGAAAGCCTAATTTATGTATTTTTGATGTGCCTAACAACGTAAGCACCACTGTGCTAGTCATTCTTGGTAGTAAATTTGATATGCCAAAAGTTAAGCAATATAGATCCCATGGCAGGCAGGTTGGAACTTGATGGTCTTCAAGGTCCCTTCCAACCTGAACTGTTCTATGATTCTATGATAAAGCACCTCCTGCTCTTCTCAATGGCTTCTTCACATCTTTACTATATAAAGAAAAAAAAAAATATTTTTTGAACCTGCTAGTTCTTTCAACATAAATAAGAAAATGAGTTGTTCTAAATTATCTGTCCTAAAATCAGACACTGAGCAAAAGAGAGGTCTCCTCACACCTCTTCTCCTCAGTGGTATCGATTAATAAAAACATTCACAAGCTCACAGTTGTAAAAGCAAGTCCAGCAAAGAGCACGGAGACTCTTCAGGGCTTCCAGCTCCAACCTGTTTTTCACTTCAGGTCCTCCTGTGCTGGGCATCAGACACTGCTCCCTCAGAAAAAGCAACCTCCCTCTGTAGACCTCTGTCCCCCCGACCCCCAGGCTACATGAGAGGGCTAAAGATGCAAAGAGCATTACCCATGTCTTCTGAGAATCACTGGCCCACAATCACACCTCCACATCTCCAGGGGCACCAGGGCCACAGCAGGTACACTGGAAGGCCCAGGGACTGGCTCCAGCATCATCCCCTTGCTGTTCAGCAGCTCCAACCTCCATTTCCAGAGAATCACTGACATCTCATCTGTCTGGATGACACAAGCTCAACTGTAGCTCTAATGAGATAGGGTATTTCAGCTCCTAAGTCTATCACCTGGGGAAAACCTTGACAAACCACTTTGATAGATCCAGCAGCATCACCGTAGGTGCATACAGAAAGGCTAATGTATGTTTTAGCAGAAATTTGCCATATATACATGAAAATACGTGCAAAGCAAACCACCATCCATGGCTACACCTGCAGTGTGACGTTGTGCAGCTCAGTGGAAACAGCTCTGCAAAGTGACAGACTTGGTCCTGGGGGATCACCTGCACGTGCTTTGGAGGTTGTTTTTTTTTTTTACTCCAGATCTGCGACAGCAGGGTCTTGTGGACAACGTCTGGGAGCAGTCAGGGCACTCCTGCAGCACCTCCCCTCCTCCAGGTTAGCGCCAACCAAAATGAATCCAGTTCACGGGCCCCAAAACTGCCCTGCAGTGGCAGCTCATGTGGGTAAGGGAGGGGGGGGGGCGGAAATCAGGAGATTCACTTCGAAACATGAAGTCCAAACCAAAATATTAGCGTTATGGCAAACATGAGGAAGGACTCTTCATACTTTTGCTGCCAGACCTCCAAGAAATGATTTAGTAGCTGACAGCAATAGGCAGGGAGGTGCCAGAAAGCAGCCTGTCCCACCATGGGGGTAGGAGGGCATAGACACCCCCTGTCACACCACACATTTCCAGTCTTCCAATATGAGAGCCCAGATTCACCTGAAAGGTTTTAAAGCCCTTCTTACCCTGACGTTACAAAATAAAACATGCTCCTCTGGTGCAGCGTGCCACAGGCACCTCTGCTTCCACAGGCACTCGGGACAGAAAAAACCCGACTACATGCTCCCTTTGAGACACAATTAAGATGCCATTAACAAAGGAAAAAAAAAGGAAGAAAACACAAAATTATCTTGCTGTCTCAGAGAAGCACCCAGAGGCATTGCTGGCACATGGTTACAGGCAATTATGACCAGCAAGACAAGCTTGCAAGCTATGGCCACTCACTGCAACAAGTGACACCCGAGGAGCTCATCCAAAGGGGTCTGCAGGATTCCTGACATCCCCCGTGGCGTCTGCGTGTGCCACAGGCTTATTTTGTAGAAAGAATTTGGAGCAGTACCCTCATCTAATCCTTTTCTAAGCAGGGTAGAGGGTAAAGATTGAACTACTGTGTGCTGGAAATGGGGAAGCTCTGGCAAAGCTTCAGGAGGGACTTTTTTGGGGTGGTTTTTGTTTTGGTTTTTTTTGACAAATGCAGTTTCTGTTTCTTAGGAATTAGAAAGCTGTGCAGTCTCTAGAGCCTTGGGAAAATGCTGACAGTGCACATCAGTATCACCTTACTGGTAGTGGTGACATCTAGTCTACATTGTGTTTTTCCTACTAGAAGTGTCTCACCCAGCAGCAAGCCATGCTTTGGCTTTCCTTCAGCCACTCTGAGCCCAGCAATCATAGAATGGTCAGAGTTGGAAGGGACCTCAAAGATCATGGAGTTCCAACCCCCTGCTATGGGCAGGGACACCTCCCAGTAGACCAGGTGGAGTTGGCAGGGTAAGTAGAGGACCGGCCAGTCCTGCTGCCCACGTGCCAAGACACAAGGTTTGACTGGTAACTCCTAGACAATGAGGGTTTCCAGGCTGGAAATGGCTGGTCTTTGGCAGATCCACATACAGCAGGAACTTGGTACACGGATTTAGGAGATTTCCCTGCCCCAATTTTTCTGAAACTCTTGTGTCTGTTCCCAGATAGAGCCACGCAGTCCTTTAAGAACACCTTCGCCATCTGTGACAGCATGTGGTCACAGCTCAGGTCCACGTCTGTCATGTAGGCACACCTTCCAGTATCTCAGTTACTCCATTACAGCACCTGGAGCCACATTAAAAGCCCATCTAACACTCATCAGGACTTGGCTATGGGGGAGTTGGACTGGACTCACCATGCAGCAGCAAAAAATACTTTTTTTTTTTTTTCAGGGCAAAGTTGCTGCTTGGAAAAACAACAACCTAACAATTTAATGTAAAAGTAGGGATGTTGAGAAGTGGTGATGTTCAGTCCTACCAGTACAAGGCCATCCTTCCTGATGCCCACTCAGCTCCAGGACCTCTATCTACAGCGAGAAGCTGTTGAGCACGCCAGGCATTGCATGCATTTCTGATAACAAACCTCTTACCACACGGGCTGACCTCCAAGCACACGGGTCCAGAATTTGTTTGTTGACTTTTGCTATGTGGTTGGTTGGTTTATTTAAGCCGGAGCCAAGTCTTTGAGGAACGGGGTGGGAAATGAGAGCGGGGAGGAAGGAAGTCACCAGTAAAATGGTACAAGTCAGAAGAAGGATTTGTACAGGAAAGAGCACCCTTGGCTTGTGTCCGCACCAGGCGGAGACACACGGTGTTATGACACAGGTTAAAGCAAGTATATTAACATTTATTACGTATATAACAGTATATTAAATGCAGGAATTTAATGGGCAAGCTAGAGATCAGAAGGGAAAGAGTCAGTTTAATATTAAAGACAGCTGTTAGACTGAGAAACAGCCACCTACACGCAGTCGGCCTGCAAGCAAAGGGCACCCTGCAGAAGACCACATCTCCACCCAAAACGGGCAAACACCCATGCTAGTGTATGTCCCCCATCTCTTCTGCTTCCCAGTCGCAGCCATGGCCATGCTGGAAAAGCAGGGAAGGAGAGAACACACCTCAAAACTTCAGCATTGGAAAAGAGAGAGAGCACTGGGTTTAAGAAGCTCCAGCAAAAAGACATCCTAAGACCGATGTTCAGAATATCAGGCTGGGTACTGCAGGCTACCAAAACTATAAGTGAGTAGAAACAGGGTCCTTTGCCTGTTAGCTGGCTTTAAAAAGGATGCACCACAGTTAGCTCTACCCAGGTCAGCACCAAAATAACAAACTCAAGTGACTTCTGTCCTCCTGTGATTTGTCAAAAGTGGCACTTCCAAACCATCTACAGCTGCAAATAAAGTGCTAGAGGACGTGGAGGGGAAAAACCACCCCAAAAAGTCCTGGAGAACAACTGACTCTTCTCCGTTTCCCCCTGAATTTCAAACTCCATCCACCTCCCTCCCACCAGGTCTCACCTTGCCATGGCTTCTCTCCACCTTTCGGAAACACTTGTTCAAGGAGAGATTGTGTCGGACTGAGTTCTTCCAGCCGGTGGGTGCCGTGGCGAAGTAGGGGAAGCGCTCCAGGATCCAGCTGTAGATTTCCTTGACTGGCAAGCTCTTGTTGGGGGAATGCTCGATCGCCATGTAAATGAGAAGGCTGAAAGAGTAGGGGGGTTTGGAAGTGGAGGACTTTTTGGGGGGGTTCTGGTAGCAGGATGGCGAGAAGGATGGCACGCTGTCGCCCTCAATGTCATACAAGGGGCTAACGATCGGAAGACCCTCGCTTCCGAGGCTGAAGTTTGTTAGGAGGTTAGTATTTTCATGCAGCCAGTTCAAATTTGTGAGCTCGTCGTCTGCAGAATCTTTGTCCACCACGGTGGCCTTTGGCCGGCCGGCATCGCCCGCGTCGGGCAAGCTTCCCATCCCGTGACACTGCCGTAGTCCTGCAGCTTTTTCTGCTCCTGGCGTTTCAGCTTTCTTATCCGGAGTCATTCCAGTGACTGGACCCATTTAGCTTTATTGCTCTGCAAACAAAGGAGACCATCAGCAATCAATGGAAACCTTCAAAGTCACGTTGAGCCCACCAAACCCAAAGGCAGTGCTGCACCATCCCCACACCCTGCAGGGATACCACCAGTCGACGATGAGAGCCAGGGTCCAATATGAGCACCCCCAGTAATCTCATGAACACATGTTAACTCTCATCCCCAGTTTATAACCAAAAGGTATGGGAAGCACTTGGAAATGCTCTATTTATCTTGAAACAGCAATTTGGAAAAAGAAATAATAGCTGTTTTGATGTCAACATCTGAAATCTGAAAAAGACCTCAACAAGTAGCATCTAATCCATTCCACACTCACATTAACTTTTTTTTTTTTAATCCATTTACTCATTATGTTGTAAATTGACTCTACTTAGAAGTGTTTGCCCAAAGAGTAAAAAAGAAGTTGCAAAACTTAAATTGGCATCAAGTGAATTAATGGTCTCAGCACAAATGAAGTCTTTACAAGCCTCTACAAGTCACAGACATTCCCAAGTACTGCCTCCCCGTTGCACCAGGGAAAGATCTGGCCAGCCCATCAGTTCAGCTTGGTCCCATGGAGCTGCCTGGGTCCAAAAGAGAAGGCTCCGGGGAGACCTTAGAGCCCCTTCCAGTACCTAAAGGGGCTACAGGAGAGATGGGGAGGGAGTGATAGCACAAGGGGTAATGTTTTTAAACTGAAAAAGGGGAGATTTAGATGAGATCTTAGGAAGAAACTCTTTCCTGTGAGGGTGGCGAGACACTGGAAGAGGTTGCCCAGAGAAGCTGTGGCTGCCCCATCCCTGGAGGGGTTCAAGGCCAGGCTGGATGGGGCTTAGAGCAACCTGGTCTGGTGGGAGGTGTCCCTGCCCATGGCAGGGGGGCTGGACCTGGGTGATCTTGAAGGTCCCTTCCAACCCAAACCATTCCATGATTCGATAAACCTGGCTGGAGATGTATTTGCCCAGCCTCTTTATTTTGGAGGAGGAGAGCGATGTGTGCGATGGAGGCATGACGTGTGTGACACAGAAGGACAAGAGGATACCTCCATCTCACAATCCCTAACAGGAACCAGAGCCCTGCCAGCCTCGGGCAGGCGTGGGGTGCAGAACTTGTGCCTCCCCCAGAAAAAACGTGCACTGGGTTTCCCACCAGCAATTTCTCCTCCTCTTTTCATCTGCTCACACGCTTTCTCACCAGCTCTTTGCCAAGCTGGGTTGACAGCAACACCTGCACCTGTGCTCACCAGTACTCCTGCTGGAAGCCATCCCCAAATTTTCTATTTAAGTGCGGGGATGGGCGTGATTAACTACCAGCTCAGTCATTAAAAAAGAAAACATAAAGCAAAGCGAACCACTCCAATAGCTGGTCAAAAATAGCTTTGCTCTCCCTACAATTTACTTCTCCCCCGAGCCATCAGAGCAGATTTATATTGGCAGGCAGTGATTGCAGGCTTTAAGCACAGCCATGTATACATATGCTTATGTCACTTTTTCAATCCTTCCCAAAATGAAAAAAAAAACCAAACAAGCAAAGAGCTAGTGATAAAAATCATAAAGTGAGACAAACCCAAATCCTGCTGCAACGCGAGCTGCACTGTTTGCCTTATAATGAGTAACTTTACCTCCTTGTTCAGCGCCTCTTTGGGCAGGTACCTACTGGCTCACACCTCTCAGCTGCCTATCAGTAATTTTAACCCTCGGTTCATGTTGCACGAAACATCCCTTTGCAACTCTTCACTCAGCACAGCAGCTCAGGAACATCCACATTCACACACACACACACATGCAAGTTTTGGGTCACTGGATTTATTCCTTCGGTGAACGTGGGGCAATAAAGTCTGTTTTACAACCCAGACGTGGCCTGGGCACTCTCACAGTCCTCTCAAAAATACAGAGGGGAGAAAAACCTGTTAACTCATTAAACTGGCACTTAAAATCACCGAGGTATTGTGGTGTCAACACGGTATTTGTTTGCACACCATTACGTCTTAGCAGAGAATCATTAGAATAATTAATACCCTATTTAAAAAAATAATTCTTTGCAAGCAATATGCTTATAGCAAATAACACAGGCTGGTGCCACCTTCCCTTAGTAGATGCATTACAAAAATCCACATCTCATATTACCTGCTTAGTGCCAAGTTCACCACCTCGCCCATCCTCTACACAAATACATCAGCAGAAATTAAAGTATTTTTTTCTAGAAAGCTCTAAAGGCCATTATTAGACTATTAACATCTAACAAAAAAGGAAAATAAAATATAAAATCACAGTTCCATAATTACTGCAGTTTTCAAAGGTTGTTCTTCAGTGGTCTGGATCGAATACTGCGCCAAGGGTAATTTAAATATAGAAACAGCAGAGGAGGAGTTATTTTAATGAAGTAATACTTAACTCCATTGCAATGGCAGTGATGAGAGGGGTAACATTGAGGACCATCAACTGATAATTTTGGCACGGCCTTTCTGGAGACAAGCACTGTTCCTAGACAGCATCACCTCAGTCCCAACGACCTAACGTGCTTGATCCCAGGCTACCCTACACTTGCTTCACCTGATGTAACCTCCAGTTCTGACTAGTTTACTCTGGCCCGCTGCTGCACCAGTCCAAAGAAGAAACCAACACCGGCAGCCTTTCTACAGCAAAGGACTGCAAAGCCATCAAAAGCTTGCCCTTCTCCTAGACAAAGATCAACCACAGCAGCTCCAAGGGTACCCCACAGATAGGCTCATTAACAGACACGTTAATGTCCGTCTCACCTCTCAAGGGCCATGCGGACCATAGGACCTCCTCACCTCTCATGCTCCCAAGGACTGTATAGCCCATAGGACCTCCTCACCTCTCAAGAGCCACACAGACCATAGGAGGATCTCTATTCTGCTGAGACAGCATTGCTTTCTGCCTCTGGCAGCCTGGTGGGTAGCAACAGCAGCGCCACTGGAGCACGCCTGAAGGCACACAACTGGTCAGCTTGTGTGCTCTCTGAAGCCCCTCTTCATTCACACTGACCCTTAAGGACATCCAAAATTCACAGAATCACAGAATGATACGGGGTTGGAAGAGACCTCTGGAGCTCATCTAGTCCAACCCCCTGCCAAAGCAGGGCCACCCAGAGCAGGTTGCACAGGAACTTGTCCAGGTGGGGTTTGAATGTCTCCAGAGACGGAGACTCCACCACCTCCCTGGGCAGCCTGTTCCAGGGCTCTGCCACCCTCAAAGGTAAGAAGTTCTTCCTCACGTTGATGTGGAACTTCCTATGTTCAAGTTTGTGCCTGTTACCTCTTGTCTTGTCAAAATTCACAATTTCTTTTTCTCCACATGTGCTCTGCTTGGCCGTAAGCAGATGGGGCTGTAAATACACAGCTTCCAAGCTGTCATTTTCAAGATTACCACTTCCAATAGCTGGGGTTTTGTATTCTGTATAAGGGTTGTGCTGTCCAAAGCTGTCTTTGCTGTAAGCTAGCAGGGTTTCGTGAACAGAGATGACCAGGAAAGAGCACAGAAGCAGCTCTCAATGCAGACATCATGATAACATCTGAGATTCCAAGCATATTCAAGGTATTTTTTTCCCCTAGTGTAATGGCTAGAAAGGTTGATGCAAAGAAAGTCAGAGGTAGACACTAGGATTTGCTCTCCACAGTGCTCCCACCCAAGCACTGATGTGAAACAGGGAGGGAGGGAGGGAAGAGGGAAACAACCTTATTTCCAGGAGTCTTGTGATTTTTGGCATCACTCAAGAGCACCCATAAAAGCCAGGAGAGGACCTCCCTGCTGATAAATGCTGATCCGGCACCCAAAGCCCAGCAAAGTCCTGTTCTTCCACACCATTTGCGACCCAAACCCAGGTCTGAAAGGCGCGATTAAGGATTAAGGTGTATCCAGGTCACAGTCAGGTTCAGAGAAGCCCTAACAGATTGGAAAAGATTCAGTGTCGCAAGACAAGGTAATATTTCTACAATCTTTTTTCAAACTCATTGAAGAGCTAAGTTTGGGAGAGGTTATGGGGCCTGGGAGGTCCTTGGCCCAACACATCAGCCCAATACAGATTTGCACGCCTCCCTATATGTCCCCAGCTACCACTTTTTTGAAGGAAGACCTTGAGCACCCCTGTATTCTGGTTTGATGAATGAGCATTTTAGAATACAAAGCTGCTTTAAACCTAGGCCAACTGCTTTAAAAACACTGGAAGTCCACTGAGCATATCCTCTACCAAGCAGGGAAGTGCACTTTTTTTGGAGAAGCCCTTCTTGAAGAAATCTCGATTTCATAGAATCATAGAATGTGTTGGGTTGGAAGGAACCTTTGAAGGTCATCTAGTCCAACCCTCCCTTCCATGGGCAGGGACACCTCCCACTCGACCAGGTTGCCCAAAGCCCCATCCAGCTTGGCCTTGAACCCCTCCAGGGATGGGGCAGCCACAGCTTCTCTGGGCAACCTCTTCCAGTGTCTCACCATCCTCATTGTAAAGAACTTCTTCTTGATATCTAATCTAAACCTACCCTGCTCTAGTTGAAAACCATTGCCCCTCGTCCTATTGCTACTTTCAGGGGACAAAGCCGTAGCAGATACCTCCATCCCACCAAAAGTGGCCTTCTCCAAAACCAGCAGCGTTGCAGGTAACAGTGCACAGACATTTAGTACTTTAGTACTATGGCCACCACACCTGGGGTCCCCGACCTGGCAAGAAAGAATTCAGCCTTCTGGTTAAAAGATGCCATAGCCTTGTTTGTGCCAAATTAGTATGTGAGCAGAGCTGCTGTTGATTGACCCTAACGTTCTCTCCAGTGGCGTCAGATGGAAGGTGCCATTTGGCATCCCTACAACATCAGCACCCCAGGTTAGAACAACCTCCTCCACAACTTAAAGTACCTATTTATTTCTGTAGGACTGGGACTGAGCAACTTGGTCACCTCTGCCAGTAGTGGGAAGACCTGGAACCTACTAACAGTGCAGTAATTTCCCTACTGATTTAAAAAATAATAATAATAATAAATTAAAAAAAAATAAATTACCATGTATTGTCTAAGTCCAAGGGGTAGAATATGATTTTAATCCAGGAAAAGGGATTTTTAGCCGTATCACACTTAGGTTAATGAGAGTGACTTTAAAACAGGTTTGGGGCGTGCAGCCCTAATTACAGAGCTGGGGCACCTGTGTCCTCTACACACAACTTTTGTACTAACGTATACACACTCTGAGAGAATATTTTAACAAACGGGTACGTGCCTTTGCATGCAACTACACCAACAGCAAACTCTTCTATTGATTTCTGATATTCCCTTCCACTGACGGGAGGGGTATCGACACCAGGGGCTGTCCCGACTTAAATACATCAACGTGGGTTGCGTGTTGATAAAACAGCCCAAGAATTAGACAAATAAATGACTGTCACCCCTCGCTTACACGAGTTTAGGATGAACTTTGCAGCCAGCACGCTCCCAGCACAGCACCAGCTACAAGTTTTTGGGTGCGTTAGAGGGAAAAGCAACAAAAAGAAATCTGGGCACCACCAGTGAAAACCCATTGATAAAAAAAGCACCGCATCCGCTTGACCGGCAGCGTTAAAAGCATGACACCAGACCATTTCCCCCCCATTAATTTAACCTTCCCCCCCTTTCCTTATCTCCTTTGTCTGGGGCTGCCCTGCTCCATCCCCTGCCCACCTCACTGGGGTGGCTCGGCGGGCTGGAGGTCAGCCTGAAATCCTCCCCCCCCCCCACCCCCGGCCCCGCAAAAGACCTATATTTGATTACACCACCATATGATGTCACGTATCCAAGACAACTAAAGGCATTACGGTCTCCCGGGGACAAAACCGCCTCTCGGCCATAGATTTCGGCAAGCTGGGACCCGTTGTCTGCAGAGGGGAAGAGCGGGCAGATTGCAGCCCCCCCAGGGGACAAAAAGCACCCTGAGATGCTCCCAGGGCAGCACCCGTGACATTCAGGGCCCTTCCTCCTCCTCTTGGTTTGCAAAGGAGGGAGGGGGAAGCAAAAATAATTGTTTAAAACCTCATTAAAAAGGTGGTTATTGGCTTCTCTAAACCAATCTGAAAAAAAAAAAACCAAAAACAAAAACAAGAAACCAAAACCAATCAAGATCCAGACAAACCTTAAGCTTTTTTAAGACAAAATACCCAACCAAACAAAAAAAGAATAAGAAAAAAACCAATGAAAAGGTCTGATGTTAAAAAAAGTTAAGAAATGATGCAAAATTTAAAAAGGGGAAGGGAATAAACCCTTATCCTATCTTGGGGAAGGGCATGGAGTGAGAGAAAGAGATTTCACCCAAGATCTAGTTTGTATGAAAAAAAGTTTTAAGTTTTTTTTATGAAGTACGTACACATACACACAAACAAGCTGTTTTGTGATTGAAATAAGTATCCAAATCAAAAATGATAGATAAACTCAGACATGCCCAGGCCCTAATCCAGACCCTGTGCATGGCCCTGAGCCTTTGGGCCATTTATTCCAGTGCTGCCTGCAGGGACTTGGATATGGTGAAGCCTTTCCAAAGGCTACAGTCACTAATGGACAAGTTTCCCCGTGCCTCAGTTTTAAAACACGCCCATGAAAACAGTCTAACAGAGAAACTGGGAAGTGAAAAAACCCCAACAAATCCAGCAGTGAAATCTAACCTATTAAGAAAATCCCTTGATGTCACAGAGTGGGGAAGTGCTGTTAAGAAAAACGCTTTACTGCCAATGGTAGCTTTTCAAAAGATGCCTTCGGGTCATGTTCCTTAAATTCAGTACATTGCTTGCTAAATGGACTAAAATGAAGAAAAAAAAAAATAAATGTAAGCCATTGATATGTTCACAAGTGAGCCATTTGAGCAAATGCCTTCCAAAATAATTCTGATGCTAATTCCCTTTCCAGGGTAACCGCTCCGCCTGTTTCTCCACCATCCTCTTGAAATAGAAGTGAATATCATTACATTTCAGCTGGTGTCAGTGACAATTTACCAACACCAGAAAACATAATGCTATCCTTTCCATGCAGCCTTTCTGCCTTCTTCAGAACCTTAAAGTTCCAGAACTCCCCATTTTCAGCTGAAAACCAAACACTTGGCCCCAAGATCAGGCTGGATGGGGCTTTGAGCAACCTGGTCTGGTGGGAGGTGTCCCTGCCCATGGCAGGGGTTTGGAACTCCATGATCTTTAAAGTCCCTTCCAACCTGAACCATTCTATGATTCCATGACCTCCCTGGCCAACTTCTGCTTAATTTTACTCCACAGCTGTTGAACTTGGCTTTCTCCTTCAAAAAAAAATATCTTTTCTTCTATACGGTGATCCCACACTGGAACAACTGGACCAAGCAGGTTTCTTGGATAGAAGAATGGCCCAGTTGAACCATACGTTGAGGTACACCTTCAGATGCAAGGCTACAGAAGATACAAGTTTCTCTGAACTTGAAAGGCACCTGTGCTAGCAAAACCAGACCACCAAAGTACAAGACGCCATCTGACACTTCTCATATGGCTCATATGGTCAAAAGCCCAAAAGCATATTAGCTCATACTTTTCACTACTCAACATCCCTAAACCAAACCAAACCAGCTGAGAGAGTTGGGGTTGTTATTCAGCCTGGAAAAGAGAAGGCCCCAGGGTGACCTTAAAGCCCCTTCCAGTCCCTAAAGGGGCTCCAGGAGAGATGGGGAGGGACTCTTGATCAGGGAGGGGAGCCATAGGATGAGGGGGAATGGTTTTAGACTGAAAGAGGGGAGATTTAGATGAGATCTTAGGAAGAAATTCTTTCCTGTGAGGGTGGTGAGACACTGGAACAGGTTGCCCAGAGAAGCTGTGGCTGCCCCATCCCTGGAGGTGTTCAAGGAAAGGCTGAATGGGGCTTTGGGCAACCTGGTCTGGTGGGAGGTGTCCCTGCCCAGGGCAGGGGGTTGGAACTTGGTGATCTTCAAGGTCCCTTCCAACCTGGACCATTCTATGATTCTATGATAACCAGTCTGGTGATGGACCTCACAGAGCAGAGGATGAGTGATTGATGCTGTTGCTTGGCAGCAAGTGTCCCCAGCTCCCACTCGCTCAGCTCTACTTTATGCGAGTTTTCCAATGGCTGAGCTCTCTCCACATCCAGTAATTAGCTTTTAGGCGAGCATGTAACTTGCCCCAGTGAAAGTGTCTAAAAGGAAGCCAGCAAGGGACCGCACTCCAACCTGGAAACTAAAAGTAGCAACAAACTGCAAGGTAGGAACACACTGAACATCATCCGAGAGAAGAAACAAAGCCCGAGTGTGGTATCAAGACGATTCCACCACTTCCCTGAGCAGCCTGTTCCAATGCTTGATAACCCCTTCCGTGCAGAAATGTTTCCTAATATCCATCCCAAACCTCCCCTGGAGCAACTTGAGGCCTTTTCCTCTTGTCCTATCTCCTGTTACTTGGGAGAAGAGCACGGTGAGGATGGGACAGAGAGCTCATCAGCATACACTGAGTCAGAAGGCACATGTAATAGGACAGGCAATAAATCAAGACATATCACACATAAAGGCCCAGCCAAAAAAAAAAAAAAAAAAAGAGAGCAGCAACATCTCAGGGTTTTCTTGTTTTCCCTTGTTTCTTGCGGGCATCTTCTCTGGAAGCCAAGGAAGCTGCTGCCAAGGATTTGGGAAGAGACCCCCCCATAGGGGCGCAGAGGGCCCCTCTGGGATGCTGGGCTGGGAGGGGGTGTTTGCAGCCCTTCCGATGGCCGGGGCCGCAGCCGCGCTGCCGTGAGTCACCCCGACAGCAGGAAGTTGCCCAACAACCATCACCCTTACAGGCGGCGACATCCTCTATCTGTGAGTTCACACACACGTTAACGGGGAGGGGCAGGGGCGGCAACCGCCGCCAAAAGAAAAACCTCCAGCAGCCAAACGGGATAAAAGGGGCAGAATTTACACCTGTGCTAAAAAGGCAAGTGAGCGTGCACCACACTGTCCGTACAGCTACAGCCTCCACTCACTAAACAGACCACCTTTCATCGGTGTACAGCCGGGAGAGGAACGCTGTGTTTCACACAGCCCGTCTTGCACCACGGGGGTGCGGTAAGAGCACCCCGTTGAAGGGGAACGGCGTCAAGAGATGCACAAAATCCCAACATCTCTACTTTCTGTCACCTTCCCCCGGCTCGTTCTGATAAGGTGAGGCAAACCCACGTTTGGAGAAAGTCTTCCGAGTGCCTGGGGTACTTCCTCCCATAAATTCCTTTGAACCCCAAACCGGTAGCCAAGGAGCGACGGCAGGGGAGGAAGGTGGAATTGCAACCTCCATGAAACCAGCATCAAAAATTCCACTGTTCTGATAGGAACTGACATTCCCACACATAGAATCATTCAGGTTGGAAAAGACCCTTGGGGATCATCGAGTCCAACCATCAACCCTACTCTACAAAGTCCTCCCCAACACCACATCTAAACAACTCTTCGACACATCCAAGGATGGTGACTCAACCACCTCCCTGGGCAGCCTACTCCAGTGTCTGACCACTCTTTCTGTGAACAATTTTTTTCCTAATGTCCAGCCTAAACCTACCCTGTTGCCACTTAAAGCCATTCCCTCTTGTTCTGTCGGTTGCCACTTAAAGCCATTCCCTCTTGTTCTATCGCAAATTACCTCTGAGAAGAGACCAGCACCAGCCTGGTGAATGAACCTCATCGCTTTCTCCAACCAACACGAACCTCATCACTTTCTCGTCAGTTTAAACCCATCCACAGCACCCTCAGGTGCCAAACTGCCTCGCTCACCAAAAGAGTTTGCCCACGCTCAACGTGCCAGGTTCTCCAGCCTGTGTTGAGCGGGCAGAGCCTGTGGTTAATGAAGATGGTAAAAATGAACCTGACGTGCCCTGAAGCCTCCGTCTGCTTTCCCAGGCACTACACTCCTCACTCGCCAGGTGAGTCCTATTCTCGTCTGACGGGACCATTATGCATCCCAGTATCTGCTCCACTGCTTACTGGACTGGGACGTCCTGACACTGAGATAGTTACTGGCAATGCTGGTGCCTTCCATCCCGACAGAGGACATGGGAAGGCTCCTCAAGCAGAAAACCTGCGCTGGTTTGAGCTGTAAAGGCAGCACATTCCTCAGCTGGTGTCCCTTTTGGATAAAAAAAGATATCTTTTTTTATACCCTCTATGCTGCACTCATGAGACCCCACCTGGAGTACTGTGTCCAGCTTTGGAGTCCTCAACACAGGAAGGACATGGACATATTGGAATGGGTCCAATGGAGGGCCACGAAGATGATGAGTGGGATGGAGCACCTCTGCTATGAAGACAGGCTGAGAGAGCTGGGGTTGTTCAGCCTGGAGAAGAGAAGGCACCGGGGAGACCTTACAGTCTCCCTTCCTACAGGCCTTCCAGTACCTGAAGGGGGCTACAGGAGAGCCAGAGAGGGACTCTTTGTCAGGAAGTGTAGTGACAGGACAAGGGGTAATGGTTTTAATTGGAAGAGGGGAGATTCAGATGAGATCTTAGGAAGAAATTCTTTGCTGTGAGGGTGGTGAGGCACTGGAAGAGGTTGCCCAGAGAAGCTGTGGCTGCCCCATCCCTGGAGGGGTTCAAGGCCAGGCTGGATGGGGCTTTGGGCAACCTGGTCTAGTGGGAGGTGTCCCTGCCCATGGCAGGGGGTTGGAACCCGATGATCTTTAAGGTTCCTTCCAACTCTAACCATTCTATGATCTTACTTCTCAGGCTGAGCAATCCCTGGGGAGCACCTTCATTGCAGCCTTGGCAGCAGCACCCAAAGGGGTCACAGCTTCTTCCTCTGGTCAAGATGCTGATGAGGAAGACATCAACTGAGTTTTATTCCAGCAAGGTCCCTGAGAGCTGTGAGTGCCTCACGCCTGAAGTGATACGGGGTTGGTGCTACAGCCAAGGCAGCAGCTACAGCCACCACAGCATCTCCACCACGCTCTGCAAGCCTGAACACCACGTACAGCAGCAACCCTCAGCTTGTGGGGAAAAAATATCCACTAAGAGCACAGAAAAGCCCTACACATGCTTTAGGCAACTCTAAATATACAGACTGATAATGACCATCTCCTCCCTATTTCTACAAAACTCAAGCCACGCAGCTGGGCACGAGCAGAAGCCCAAACCGCTGCGGCAGCACGAGGCCCAGCTGAGGAACAGCACAGCCTGGCACTCAGCTAAGTTCATTAGCTCAAGGTCTGTGCCGCGTTAATTGATGCTATACAGCTCTCAGTTCAGAGCTGATGCGTCCCAGCTATCTTCTGCAGAGCTTGGAAAATGTGAGTTGGCACCTGCCAAGAAGAAAGAAAAAAAAAAAAAAAAGACAACAACTGCAAACTAGTTCAACTTTTTCGACATAAAATAGAATTGATAGATTCACAGAATGGTTTGGGTCGGAAGGGACCTTAAAGATCATCCAGTTCCAACCCCACTGCCATGGGCAGGGACACCTCCCACCAGACCAGGTTGTTCCAAGCTCCAAGATAACGCCAGCTTCATTTACCCTGCATGGATGTAGCATCTCAACAGACTCCTAGGAGGTAAAAAGACCCCAAATCAAGCAACCAACAGAAGTGATTCCACACAACGATATATTTACAACCCAGCTGTTACAGAAGTCCTACCTAAATGCAATTCTGCCAATAAGGAGATTGGGAGAGTGTCTGTGTGTGTATATACATAGAGTACAGTATATAGAAAATTACCTTGATTTCACAGGTGAGCCTCACACCCAGTCAAGTCACCTCCACAGCATTCCAACCAAACACAATTCTGCATTTTTAACTTTACGTTTCGCCCCTAACATCCATCCATCCCCAGGCCGGCACCGAGGTGGGGAGGGGGGGGGGGAGTTTATTGGGCCCCACTCAAGGTTATTCCTTATTTTCTGCTTTTACTCTTTGTCCTCTTTACTCTTTGTTTGGGCCTCGTCAGGATCCAAACCTTTACCAACAAAAAAAAAAGCCAGGTTCCATGCCTGTATCAGAGCAGGATTACCCCTGTGTCCGAGGGGGGGGGCAGCCAGGTGGGCAACAGGATGCTGCTCCTCGGTGGCCACCACACTTTCTTGCCCCTAACTCCATCAACC
>NW_015092359.1:494427-495091 GCF_001431845.1 Calidris pugnax | reverse complement strand
CCGGGGGGGAAGAAGAAGCGGGGGGGGAGGGGGGGAAGGAAGGAAAGAGGTCGCTCCCGCCACGGCGTGGGGATGGATGGAGGTCCCCACGCACCATGTGCATCCCCCCCATCGTCATGGAGAAGGGTTGAAGAGGAAGCGCCGCGCGTTGTCCCCACGCCGTGTGGGAGGGGGGGTAGGGGGGGGAAGGGAATGTCGCTTCCCCCCCCCTCCACGCGTGGGGCGCAGCATCCCCGAGGAGGTGGTGGTGGGGAGGTGGAAGGACACACCATCCCACCTCCCTCCCCACAGCCCCATCGTGACCCTTAAAAAAAAAAAAACCCCAAAAAACAAAAAACAAAAAAAACCCAAACCGCCGCAAAAGGCGAAAACTAAAGGATAGAAAGGGAAAGGAGGCGTAAAAAGAGGCGTGGGGAAAGAAGAGAAGGAAAGGGGGGGGAAGGAAAACGAAGCGGCGGGCTCCCCACTCACCGCGGTCATGAAGCCGTTGCGGGCCGGGCGGCGCGGACACAATATGGCAGCGGGGGGATGTGTCAGGGAGCAGCTGCTCCCTGCGCAGCGGCGGCGGCGGCACCGCCCTCCCCGCTTCCCCATGGCAACCGGGAACAAATTCACACACACACACACACACACCCTCTTCGCTTTCTTCCCTCCTCCGTCGCCG
>NW_015092359.1:413003-494067 GCF_001431845.1 Calidris pugnax | reverse complement strand
CTTTCTTTCTTTTCTTTCTCTCTTTTCTTTCTCTCTTTTCTTTCTCTCTTTTCTTTCTCTCTTTTCTTTCTCTCTTTTCTTTCTCTCTTTTCTTTCTCTCTTTTCTTTCTCTCTTTTCTTTCTCTCTTTTCTTTCTCTCTTTTCTTTCTCTCTTTCCTTTCTCTCTTTTCTTTCTCTCTTTTCTTTCTCTCTTTTCTTTCTCTCTTTTCTTTCTCTCTTTTCTTTCTCTCTTTTCTTTCTTTTCTTTCTCTCTTTCTCTCTTTTCTTTCTCTCTTTCTCTCTTTTTCTCTCTTTCTTTTCTTTCAAAAGAATTTCAGTTCAGAAAGCAACCTCGTGGGTTTCTTAAGAGCTTTTTTAGGAGTGAGGACAAACCGGGTGCAGGGTTATAGCCGGCACAATATCCTCCCAAGAGCGAAGGATCGAATCCCAGCACATCCAGGCTCCTTCCGCTGTGCAGGGAAGCGCGACCAGCATCAGAAACGGAGTCCAACCACACAGTTTTTTGACCAGAATAAATTGTTCTCGGCAACTTTCATTTTGCTCCTACCTAATTTCCAATGACTGAGCGCATTATGAATCATTCGACCTTTTCTTTTTCTTTTTCCAGCTTCAGAAGTTATCCGGGCCCTTCTGACCCTCTCAGCGGACAACGGAAGTGCACTTAGATTCATTACGTATCACTAAAGCCATCTAACGCTGAAAGCACCTTCCCATTCCTAAACCACGAAAACCAGAGCTCGTGCTGCTGGTACCAGCAATGCCTTGCCCATAAGAGGCTCTTTTGCCTAAATTCCTAGCCCTCTGCCTCCCAGAAAGCATGGGCTGCAGCTTGCCCTGATGGCTACCACACCTCTGGCTCCTTCAGAGGGAGGAGCGGGGCCCAAGCTGAGCCCTCTTTGCCCATTGGGACCAGGGTGAGCTGCTTTGACCTAAGAGAAGACACGTTTGAATCTCAGATCCATCCGGCTTCAATATGTCACGTGAAAGTTGGGTGTGGGGCCACCAAGGCCACCCCTCCACTGCATTTACAACCCCGGCCTTTAAAGCAGAGCCACTGGTGGGTGGTTTTTCCACTTACTCTTTCGTTATCTTGGGTCTTTGAGCAACCTGGTCTGGTGGGAGGTGTCCCTGCCCATGGCAAGGGGGTTGGAGCTCCATGATCTTTAAGGTCCCTTCCAACCCAAACCCTTCTATGATTCTATGGTTCAAAACGCAAGCAGAGTTCAGCAGGAGCGTCTCCCCTCTCGCCCTTTCTATTTCAGTGGAAGGAGAAAAAAAAAAAAAAAGCCAACCAACTACAAACCAAACAAACCCTAAAAAGATAAAAAGCTGAAAGTGCCCTGAAGTCGCCACCCCCTCACGGAAACAAAAAAAACCCAACAAACCACCAACTTGGCCTTTGAACGGGCATTTTATTTCAAGCAGGGCGTAGCGCAACACTGCAAATGAAATAAAACGTTTGTACACCTCCTGGAAAAGGTTGTCACCTTTATTGTTCCTCAGCCTCCTCTGTTCCTCATTAAGTCTTTTTTGGCTTTTAACCATTCTATGTTGTTAAAAACCCAGGAAATCTGTATCAATAAAGGCAGTAACCAAGATTTGAAGCTTTCCAGAGTGTCTTCTGCATCAGGCCCTTACCTCCACCACCAACCAGGGTCACCTCCGCTCTGCTGCTGCCTGTGAAGTGACCGGTGGTTGCAGCAGTAGATTTGAGGAGGGGGGCAAGGGAGGCCAAAGAAAGCCCAGTGCAACCCCTAGAAAGGCTTCAGCTTTCCACCTCATATCGCACTCATCTCTAAAACGGGCCACAGGCAGAATTCCCATGATGGGCTGCAGAGGCCCGTCAGGTCCTCTGCAGGTGCTGAGGACTTGGCAGAAGGTGCCCTTCATTCTACCCTTGTCACCTCCTGCTCAGAGCCAAGACAGACTCAGCAGAAGCTGCTGGTGCCTCCTGGCCTGGCTCCAGGGCTGTCCTTGAAGGTACTGCCCGCTCAAGGACATGCTGTGATAGCTTTGCCAAGGCCACTCTCATCACTGCAGCTCTCCTTCCCAGCTCCTGCATGGTTTCTGCCAGAGGCTGATTGCCCTCTCCCCTTCAGGACACAGTCATGGCTCTTCTTGTCTCGCTCTCACCACAGGTGGTGAAATGCAAGCAAAAAGAAAGATAAAAAAGAAGCAGTTTGGGTGGGGTTTCTTTTCTGCTCTGGGCAGAAAATAGGCCCTTCCACCTCTCTCATGTCAGGGTCAACATCCTCAGACCTTCCCTCTTAGGTGCTACTTGTAGGTGGCATTTACATGTGCATCCTGGGATAAGGCTTTCCCCGGGCAGCAAGGACGGTCATCCAGACCTGGTATGTGGAGGACAACCCCACTGGGAAGATGAAACCTGCCTCCCAGCAGTTGAAACCTGCTTCTCCAGAAAGGAGAGGGCACAGCAGGGACTCTCCATGGGACATATCAGCTGAACCTGATCCATGCCACCCAGCGCCATGAAAGCACCTCCTCACCCAAGCCAGTCACCCGTCCTGCCATCTGTAGGAGAAGACACGACCAGTGATCTCAGGTGTGACCTAAGAGCATGGAGAGCAGGGAAGGGCAAGAAGAGAACCGCTAAAAAGCAGAGGGGCAAGTGCTGGAGGTGTGGTGGCATGGACGTGTGGTACGAGAGCCACCAAGCCCCAGTTGCTGTGCTGGGATTTCTGCCACACGTGTACCATCAGCCAGGCTTCGTAGTGCCTCAGCATTATGAAACCACAGGCACTTTGATCCTGGTGACCTACAATTGGTGTATCACCCTGTGGAAAGCCGGCATAAGAAAAGTTTGTCAGGTTAAGCCACCCAGGAATGGCATTGTGTCCTTCAGAAGAGCAAACCAGGGTGCTGTTTGCAGGATATGGTTAACCTTTGTTCCTGCCCAGGGATGCTGTGAGAGAAATGCTTGTCCAGCACGGGTTGGACACCTGCTTCTCCTAGGACTTCTTGTTGCAAGCGGGATCTCCAATTTGCATTGGCAGGTTGTTTGAAGGAATAACTTCAAAGAGACTTCCTCTTTCTCCAGGTCGTGTGTCTGCCTATTTAGCTCCAACACCGTTAACGTTCTGCTTGCGGTTTCTGTCTGGGAATGTCTCCCATTTTCCTCTCCCGTGCCACTGGTCTAGTCTGGCATTTGATCTCTGTCCTCACCCCAGGGAAAGCCACGAGGGATACTGCGCAGTGGGCAACTTGTAGCATTTCTCCTCCACCCATCCTGCCTCCTGCCACACGTGCTCCGTCTCGTGTCTCTTGCAATGTCCTAAATGGGACTCAGTGCTGAAGTTCTTGTTCAGATCTGGTTCTAGCTATACACAGACAGGTCCAAAGCCCCTCATTTTAGGGACTGAATATGCTCTCTGTTTTTTCCCACCCTTCACAGTTCCTCCTAAGGTTGAGGGTCTGTTAACATCTCCCAAGACCTACAGGTCTCCACTGAGTATCTCTGCAGTGCAGACCAGAGCTCAGACAAGCAGGTAACTACAGAGGAAGTCTTAGGGGCAATACTATCTGGCAAAATGAATAATCGGGTGCTTCCCCAGCCACACCACCAAGGCCACCACACTGATGGGGAAGATGTTCAGTGCTGCTTGTAGTATCCCTCCTCTGCATGTTGCATGTTGCATTGCCACGTGTTGAATCGCCAATCACGACTCTACAACACTGGATATTCAAAACCATTTAGTCTAGATCTTAAGAAGAAATTCTTTCCTGTGAGGGTGGTGAGGCACTGGAACAGGTTGCCCAGAGAAGCTGTGGCTGCCCCATCCCTGGAGGGGTTCAAGGCCAGGCTGGATGGGGCTTTGGGCAACCTGGTCTAGTGGGAGGTGTCCCTGCCCATGGCAGGGAGTTGGAACTGGATGATCTTGAAGGTCCCTTCCAACCCAAACCATTCTATGATTCTATGATTAGAAAGATAAGAAGTTACCTGTGTTAGAATCTGAGTTTGACATCACGGCTGTGCTGGAAAACATTTTGGGTGGGAACATCAATCATACTTGCAGCTTGTTGTTTGGTATAGCTTCTGCTAGCTCAGTAAATGACGTAAGTCCAAACCTGCATAAGATGGGCCTGCCAAAACAGAATAGTGAACATTTCGCTAGTTAAGCTCTGACACTTAAGAGGGACATTGTTTTTCAGGCTTCTAAAAGATACAGCTGGAAAATCGTCACCAAGAGACCAGGCTGGTGCAGCCTGGTTTGAAAGCTCATGCAGAGGTACCTAATCAAGTATGGATGAATCAACCATGGAGTAAAGCAAATGTGTCTTCCTTAGCAATGCTCTGGGATTATATATTTAGCATCATCATCTCTTTACTCTCAAGGAGGAGGAAGTTTATCTGTAGACTTGCTATCCTCAACAATGTATGAGGAACAAAACCAGCATTTTTACTACTGGAAAGAACCTTGCGTTCTTAAGAAACACCTTACCTCCCTCTCTTCACAGCAAATACAAATACCTTACAGAAAATAGTAGCAATTTCCTAAATAAGACCAAGTCAATTGTTTCTGTTGTGCACAAACAAAAAGATTCATGCCTTTTAGTAGATAGCCCACTATGTAATCTGCCAGGCTGAATTACCCAGAGATACTTTGTTTTGAAAGGAGTGCAGAAATCCTGCAGGTTTAATTGCCAATAAATCAGCATGACCTCCACTCCCTGACACTTTTTTTTTTTCACAATGATCTTTTCAAGCAGAAAATGAAGAGACTGATTTTTACAGTGTGTGCATACTGCCTTTGGAGAGATAAGAGCAATGACACACAGGCAGGTTCCTCCATTAAAAGCTATCCTAGATAATGAAGGACTCAATCAATGGTGTGTTCTGTTTGCTTTCTGGTTATTTTCACCTTGTGTTATGGCGCTCTCTTTTTGTTATGATTAGGAGAGTACTTGCTTGTTTAACAATTGCCTTTCAACTCGTATCCGTGTACTCCGCAGTACTCAAAATTAATTTATTTGTGGTTTATTTTTATACTGATGCTTAAAATTTTTAAGGCAAATGGCAATAGTTCAAGTTCTGAGCTGGGGTTAAATATCTGTCGAAGAACTTGGCAGTCTAAAGAGAGCTTGAGTATTTTTAAAAGAAACTATTTTGATTTCAATACAAAACGCTTATTATGGTGCTTCTCAGTAACAAAGGTTTTACGGTTTTACATTATTATTCAAAAGAAGAGGTGTGATTTAAAGCCCAGTGAAAAACCTGAAAGCTAGCCCTTCGTCTACAGCACATTATAAGCTTTACTTCTCATATCAGCTTTTATTTAGCCCATCTTTAATCCAAATATCTTCAAGCGTTTGCGAGTGCTTAGCTTCAAAACACCATCCGAGGCAGCTGCTTATTAGAATCATCTCCTCTAATAGAAAGGTGGGTTGATACAGGGAGGGACTGGACTGAGAGCATTTCATCCACGCATGGTGGTGGGCTGGGGGTTCAGCAGCTCTGGAATAATCCCTGGAGAGATTTGCTCTCATCCTGCCATCATGTTTGTGGCTGAATTGGGAACGGGGCAGAAGAGCTGTGGGCTCTGGTGTCACGTGTTTTTGGACCCGCCTGACACAGGCTGGTGATCCTGAGGGACAAGCAGGAGTGCATATTTCTTATAAATATCTCTTATGTATATTATACATGAGGTTCTTCGTGCAACGCTTTCATGTCAAGAGATTGCCATATAGTTATGCCATCGCTGGTATCGAAGCACTGACCCAGGCAGCCCAAGTTATCAGTTCCAGTCATTTCATGATATGATAAGAGCTCCTAAGGAGTGCAGTGTTGAGTTCTTGATCCTCTCTCTCTATGGCCTATATGGTTTGAGGCTCCACGTGTGTCAATAATCATGGTTTTGCAGCCTGGGTCTGCAGGTAAGTCACCCTTTGTCTGAATCTCCCTCAGATCACAGAATGATATAGGGTTGGAAGGGACCTCTGGAGATCATCTAGTCCAACCCCCCTGCCCTAGAGCAGGTTGTACAGGAACGTGTCCAGATGGGTTTTGAATGTCTCCAGAGATGGAGACTCCACTGCCTCTCTGGGCAGCCTATTCATGTTTAGATGGAACTTCTATGTTCAAACTTGTGCCCATTATCTCTTGTCCTGAATGAAGTTGCTCGATAATCCCTCCATTCCTGAATGAAGTTGCTTGATAATCTCTTCATACAAGAGAAATGTGAGGCATGTGGTCCTCGTACGAGGCAAACAGCAACAGCTGGCTTGGTACCTGCAAACCAATTCTTGATGAACTTTTCAAGCGAGCTTAGAAAAGTCATTCTCCAGTGGATGATATTCCAGCACCAAGCTGGAAAATTCCCTGCCTGTTCCAGTCAAGGACTTCAACCAGGCTCCCTGGCTGGAAATCTTAGACAGATAATGGTCAAGGACCTTGTGTCTGGTTGCTGTGCTGTCTCTTACAGCCAAAACCACATTTTTGCAAAACTTTCTTTTTCAGCTAATGAACTCTGAAATCCTTATCACTGTGTGTCTGGGAGCTGGCATGGCTCCTGCGAGCTCTTTCTGAGAGGCTGATATGTAGAAATAAAATTAAGGAGTACCAAGTAGATAAAATTATCACCCGGTGACCTTGCCATCACTCAGACTATAAAAGGCAGCGTGACAGAAATGGTCTTTGTTATTCTGTAGACGAAAAAATACTCTTTCACCTTTTCATTGCTTGGGCAGAATGTGCTGGTCTGAAGGATCCACCGTGTTGAAACTCACAGCTGTGGGAGTAAAACTTGCTCTCTTCAGTGCACTGACAGTGGGTATAATCTCAGGAGTGAGAGCAGGAGATGGATGAGGCCTTGGAAAATAAGCCCGGACTCAGATGTCCTGATGATTACAGTCTTATTTGGAGAGAAGAAAGGCTATTCAACACCAGCTGGTGCATTTCTCTCTGGCATTCAGCAAGGCCTTCCAGTTGATTAAGGGCAGTATAATGATCATGCAGCATTTTGTTTGGTTGATATATTCAAATACTCATTGCGGCCAGCAAACCTTATGCCACTGCTGGTCCTGGTTGAGTGCAGGAAGCCTTTGCTCTCAAAGCTGGTTCTTTTAGGCACATTCACAATGCCCATCACTCATGGATTATCAAGGTTTTAATCCACTTCACTATCAAAGCCCTAACAGATGGCTTGCCAACATTAAACCTGTTGATCATGGATCTGCTGGGTATCTGAGGCAGTCGTCCTCATAGAATCATGGAATCACAGAATCATAGAATGGTTTGGGTTGGAAGGGACCTTAAAGATCATCGAGTTCCAACCCCCTGCCCTGGGCAGGGACACTTCCCACCAGACCAGGTTGCTCAAAGCCCCATCCAGCCTGGCCTTGAACACCTCCAGGGATGGGGCAGCCACAGCTTCTCTGGGCAACCTCTTCCAGTGTCTCACCACCCTCACAGCAAAGAACTTCTTCCTAATATCTAATCTAAATCTCCCCTCTTTCAGTTTAAAACCATAATGATATCCTTTGCGGCTGGTTGTGTAGACCTCTACACAGGATAATATGCCCTGATGCCCTGCTGGGAATGGCTTGAATGGCATGTCTAGCTCTTCAGCTGGGTGGTTTTTGCACCTGACGCAGCTCAAGCAGGGCTGGGGGGTCCCTGTGCAGCACAGTGCCTCTTGGACACATATCACCATGGCATCTAAGTGTCAGCAGTGGATGGAAGCTCCCCAGGGATGTTTCCAGATGTGAGTAGGAATTCACAGACCCTTGAAAAGCAGCTAAAACGATGGATGGGCTGAACGTGGAAAGGACAGAAAGCAGCTCACATGTGTCTGTGCACACAAACTTGGAAAATGTCCTAATCCCCATCTAAAGCTGGTTTCAGTCAGGAACTAAAATCAGTTCTCCCAACCTCTGCTTCTGTTCAGCTCAGAGGCTTCCAGAGCCTGGTGCACTTTGTCTTTTGGTAACCAAAGGGTCTCTCCTCCAAGCACTTTTCCATCTTCCTTTTGAACTCATCTTGCATCCAAACACCAACCTTTTAGGAAAGACTTCCAAAGGTCCATCACTTTCATGAAGCATCACCTTTTTTTTTGAACCTGGTTTACTTTTTCCCCTATGTAGAATTTGGCAGCATTTGAGTAAAGGTCACCCTGTTCATTGAACCAAACTCTTGCTTTTTAACCAAGGGAAACTACGATTTATTTCTCAAGAAATGAGAGTGGGTGACCATACCAGGAATCAGTTTGGTGATGGGAAAGATGCCCCCACACCATGGGGCCAGAACCAGATGGGGACATCCAGCCAGCAAACGAGGAGCAGGCAGGGATGGGAATGGGGTGCATGGGGGTCCTGGAAGCAAGGCACCCAGGGTGCACCCAGGGCCCGGGCAGCCAACAGGAAAGGTCAGACACACTGGTTAAGAGTTTTTGGCTCCTTTTCCAGTTCCAGGAGGAAGGAGGCTGTGGCAGGAAAGTAGGAATTAATCTTCTGGCTTGATCTCAAAGTCCAGTCTGTTCAGCAATTCTGATGCAGACTAGTATTGGATGCTCTCCAGGGTGTAGAAAAAAATCTGCATTTCTCATCCCAACACCAGGAGTTAAACACTGGCTTCCAGGAGGCCATTCAAGAGCTTTTTCAACTTTATTCTCATTTGGTTTAGCAATAACAATAGTAACACTGGATATTCTTGATGGCGCCCGCTCCCTTTTGAAAATCCATGGCAATAGGAAAGCGGAACTGGAAATGATTCATGTGGCTAAAATCTGCAGAACAGAGGTGAACTGTTGGCTGAGCCAACACAGGCTCGGACAGATAACTTAAAAGAGTTTTGTGGGCAGGAAAAACTCTTCAGCTGAGAAACAGAAAGACCCTCCAAAAGGCATTGCCAAACCTTTTTGAACTCCCCAAGCACATCGCTGTGTTTACACCACCCACGTTATTTATTGGCCGTGCGCTTGACAGGCGGTCGCCATGAGGAATACTAATTCAAGGTGGCAGTAAATTTCAGGAAGAGAAGCCATACATTTTTCAATTAATATTATTTGCAACCTTAGCTTAGACACGGTGACCTGCTTCTATGAAGATCTGTACAGCAAATAATTTGCTCTGTCTATACGTTTGCTTCAAATATATAAAGGGAATACTTCTGTTTCATTTTCTACTAAATCTGAGTGGCATTTTCATAAGGTAATCACACACCTTTATACGCTTGCTTGCTTTCTGATTTCTGTGTCAGCTTTATATGAGGTGGGAAGGGAATAATATCACTTACTTCGACACCGCAGCCAGTTTCCAAAGAGAAAATGTACATGCACAGATACCACTTGGTGAGGATAAAGCCAATTAGCTATTAAGCTGGCTACTACTGTTCTGCCAGAAACATTTTTATTACCGAACCAAATGTTTCTGACTCTCGAGTCAGTTGGAGCTGGATTCACTGTTTTTTCACAGCTTCCCAAAAGCAACCACCACAGCAGTCAGGGCTGGAAGCTGCTGGGAGCCAGCAGCTGCTTAAGGATGGCTCCAATTTGGGGAAGCAGGAGATAAATTTACCGGTCAAACGGCCAGCGTTACAGAGATTTGGGAAGCGTGGATCAAAGCCCTGTCCACCCTGCGTCACCACCTCGAACCGAGATCATCGTGGAAGAGCTTGGTAAGGGCACAGAAAAAAATCAATCCACACCACACTGTAAAAAACCTATTGGCCCGTGCGAGGACATGCGTGACGTGGTGAATTTCATGAAACTGCAGCTGTGCAAAGCAGCAGATCCCTCTGCCTTATGTAATCACTGTATTGGCATTCGCTGCAACCTACTTGCAAGAGCATATTTTGAATTTTCGACGCATGGCTAAGCTTGCGGGCGCTGCACGACTCAGCATCCAGCCACGGAAGCGCACGCGAGCGGTGTTCTACCATACAGGAATATCGGCGCTGCGTAGCGACATGAAAAAAAAACTTTTGAAGGTTTAAATTAAATTAACTTTAATTAAAATTAATTACGGCAATGATCTCAAACTGCATGCAATCACAGCTGATGACTCCGTTTAAAAAATGAGGTGAAAGTTCAACGAACAGCCCTGAGATTTTTAACCGCTGGAGTCGTCTTTTTGCTTGTTTTTACAATTGGATTTTTGGATTCTCAGGAAGTCCCTCAAGCTACGTGGTCGCAGATCATATAAAATTATTTCTTTATTACCCCCTAGAATAAAAAAAGCAAGTTGTCTGCTAAGAAGAGGGCAGATGATGTGTAAGGGATTAAGCTCTTGCTGGCCAACACCATGCCATGTGCACGCACACCAGCATTGAGGCGCTTTGCTCTGGGGCACGTCACCTCCTGGTGTCACCAACCTTGTGTGGTACACAAGGAGTAGTTGTCAGTGCCACACACTCAACCACACTGGGCCACTTTGATGCCCAGGAAGAAACCCAGCAGGCAGGAAGGTGGCTAAAAAAGAAGAAACCCAGCAGGCAGGAAGGTGGCTAACGAACACCATTCATAGAATCGCAGAATGATATGGGGTTGGAAGAGACTTCTGGAGACCATCTAGTCCAACCCCTCTGCCAAAACAGGTCCCCCTAGAGCAGGTAATCATTCCTCTTTGTGGTGCTCAAGCTCCTGAGCTCTTCCCTTGGGCCAAGCGCCTTCACTATCCCTTTCTGAAAAAATACCCCTGCCAAAGCAGGTCCCCCTAGAGCAGTTATCATTCCTCTTTGTGGCTTCTGAGCTCTTCCCTTGGGCCAAGCGCCCTCACTGTCCCTTTCTGAAAAAATATAGAAATTGTGTTTCTGGGAGCAAACTGCAGCACTCAGGCTGGATGAGGGTGAGCCACACTGATTCCCAGGTCCCAGTTTCTGACCTGGGAAGAAAGGGACATTTTTTCTGCCAATGTAACTAGTTTGGCTCCACTGAGCTCCTTAGAAGGATTTGTGTTTGTATCAGCCACGCATCTGCCTCCCGACTTCCAGTGTCTACCCCTTCCATGGATGATAAAATTAAATAAGGAGTCCAGAAACATCACTCTGAGGGATGATTTTGATGCGAGGATGGGCAGGGTGAGTTGTGTGTGACAAATCAGACGTAATGTCAACACCATGGATGTGCATCAGGCCTGCCTTCACCCCACAGCGCGGCGGAGGATGGCAGCATCACTGTGCCACCACCACCTCACCTACACCCCCATAAGAGCCACCCTGAAATGACAGACGGGGACACAAAGCAAAATAAGGCTGACCTTTGCTGGGAGTTAGATGGGTCCCCCATCTCCAGCGGATATCACACATCCCAATCCAAGATGCTGAGTGTGATGGCAAATGGAAACTTGACAATTAGACTTAACACAATTTAGTCATCGGTGTAAGTTAGCTTCATTTTTTAGATCTAGAAAATGCTGATGCAAGTCCCATGATTTTGTCACTTAGGGCTGCTTTCAGATTACCCTTGAGGGGGGACATCCTCCATTACACTTCTTCTGAATTTTCCTGCTCTCTTGTCTTGTACAACATGGTGCCGGCTGCCAGTGTTCGAGTTACAAGAAACTGAAAGGGTAAGCTTTTCCCATGAGAATTGAACCAAAACAAGCCTGAGGATCACTTAGGAATTTTATGAAGTATTTGGGAGGGCAGCAGGACTCCCGAAACACCTGTGTGGCAGCGTTTCATTAAGTTTTAGAACTAAAAACAGCCGCTCCACCCAGCCACTTTCAGGCTGCTCTGGTGAAGACTTCCATCCGTGGTCAAAGCCACACTTGAAACCAATCTTTGGTGGAGCATGTGGCAGAGGGCTGGACAACAGGGCTCGGCAGAGCCCCGCTTGGTGGGGCTTCCCCTGTTCTGAAGTGTCTTAGGATGAATTTAACGCAGCGAGGAGCTCCATGGGATACTCAGCCTAACTAAAGGTTGAGGGCAAATCACCATCTTTGATCAAGATCAAGTTCTGTGTAGACTTGAACATTCCACTGATGTGAAACACAGGGTCCAGGGGCAGGAGGGCAGTGGGGCTGCCTCTCTTGGTGGCAGATGATGCCGGGTTAAAGTAGTGGTGAAATCAGTAAAAAAGAAGACCAAGAACCTGCCTTTCTTGTTCCTAGGCAAGAACTTCAGGCTGAAGGGCTAAAACCTACCCCATCGATGACAAACAGACATCCTGTGGTGCAACACACCACTTGGTGCCCTCACCACGAGCACTTTGCTGGTTGTCTCTGTCCCTCAAATCCCTCCCCAGGTCTCAGGGTGACTGAGCAGACGTGGTGCCAGACTCCTGCAAGGAGCTACAAGGGCAAGAAAAACGCTCTCCCACCGGTGAAGCAACGCTGGCAAAACAGCCCCCAGCACATGCACAACTCACAGCAGCAGCAGAGCCTTTTCACCATATTAATTACATTGATTGGGGGATTTAGCTCTCCAGGAAGGAGATTAGTTTTATCGTGATAAGCGCTCTCTCCACAGCAGCCTTTGCTGACAAAATCCTACCAACAAAAACATCTTTACAGTAGCCTTCAGTCACTCCTGGGTCCCTGTCTTAAGATGTGGATGCAAATGTACTGTTTGTATTAACTGAAGGAACCTGATCTTTCTGCTCCTGGCAGCATTAGACAGCTCCTCACACATCCTCTTATTCATATTAATTTCTCCTCAGCTTTAAGTATGTTTTCCCAGCTGCTAAGCCAAACCCTACTCACATTTATGACAATACAGCTTTTAAATCTGTATCAATCAACATGAGCAAATTCAGATATTCATCTCGAAAGCAGAATTTAAGCCATGACCACAGAAGTAAGTGCACTTGTTCGTCGCTGCTGTGGTTATTAGTAATGCTGTGGTTGCTTGAAAAATACAAGATTGTTTTAAGTAAATTCTTCTGGCATTTGCTAAGATGTGTGTTACTGTAGATAGCACATTTTCAACAACTACAACCATGTACTCTCAGTAATGACTGTAGCAGTGAAACTGTTTTTCATGTTTTTACTGACGTGATAATTAGTTTGAACACTGCAAAGTATGGGACATGAGAAATTGCTGCTGTTATATTCTAAAAAACCTCTTCTTACTGTTTCCATAACACAAGGGAAAGTCATAATTAATGTAATTTGCAAAGATGTTATTACATTAGTTGTGCCCACAAATCAAACAACTGGTTGAAAGCGTTCTCGATATCTATCACACATTTTGTGCAATAAAAGCAGAACTTCTGTAGCTGCCAGTTTAAAAAAACCCTCTTAATCACCTTCTGTAGTGGCGCTCAGTAATAAAACCGGAGGAAGGAGACGGATTTGATTCCTTGTGAGAAAGGTGAGCAAGGAGAATGATGACAAATTTTTTTTTTCTTTTTAAATAGGATTTGATTCCTTGTGAGAAAGGTGAGCAAAGAAAATGATGACAAAATTTTTTTTCTTTTTAAATGAACCGCCACTTGGAGGAGACAGGATTGGAATAAGAGCATCACAACGTTTAATTTGACGCTGGGATTTATGACAATCTTGATGGTAACGTGAAGACTTTAAGCAAAGGAACCAGCTTCACTCATGCTGTACCTCCAGGGGTGCAAGGAAGCCAGTGAGCTACTTCATGGAAGGAATGAAGCCCACTTGTCTGTCTTTTTCCCCCTGCCAAGAGTTACGTCTTGCAGACTTTGAGCTGGATGGATCTGTCCCTGCATTTTGAGCGGGTAAGGCAAGACCTTCAGCTGGCACAAACACAGCAGTGCTGCTGACTTCAACCCGTTCAACTTGCATGTTTTGTGTACAGCTCACTCTTCCCAGCACACGCTTCCAGGTGCCACCCTCATTCCCATTTTGGTTTTGAGGTTGGTTTTATGCAGGGATTTTTCCTTCCAACAGTAACTTGCTCCCCTTAATACTGAAGCTGGAGCTCACAAGCATCTCCAGCAGTCGGTGGCTGCAGACTGTAGTGTAGATCCCAGCTGGTGAGGGGTGGCACGCACAGATGGCACTGCCAGCCTGCCTTGCTGCCAGCTTTGTGTATTATTTTCTTTCCCCCTCAAAACCCTCAAATGACAAGGATAGGACTAACCAGAAACCACCTCTCTTGTAGTGGTAGGGTGGAAGAACGAGGTACTTCAACTTGACAGCAGCAGTGAGGAAAGCTGGGGCATGAGCCACATCCTCATCCTATGTCTAGATGAGTCTTTGGAGAGCTGTCCCAGGCCCTTTCTTTAGGAAGAAATTCTTTGCTGTGAGGGTGGTGAGACACTGGAACAGGTTGCCCAGAGAAGCTGTGGCTGCCCCATCCCAGGAGGGGTTCAAGGCCAGGCTGGATGGGGCTTGGAGCAACCTGGTCTGGTGGGAGGTGTCCCTGCCCATGGCAGGGGGGTTGGAACTGGATGATCTTTCAGGTCCCTTCCAACCCAAACCATTCTGTGATTCTATGTGCAACCACTGTTATTTTACAACAAACAACTTGTATTTCCAGCAGTTCAGGGAAGGAGCCAGCATGGGAATCCCACCTGGCCAGAAGCTCTTTGCTGCTATTAGAACAGCTGAAACACCCAGTAGCTGAAGGAAGGAAAGTGGTTTAAGGTTTAGTAATCAGTGAGGCACCAAATGCACCAGAAAGAGAGAAATAAAATGCCTTAACTGTTGAAAAAAAAAAAAAAGTCATGTTAGGGCTTGCTTCAGAGGTCTTTTTTTTTTCTACCACCCATTTCTTAGAAAGGTAAGGCACAGACATGGAACTGGGATGCAGATTCCTGCACTTTACTCACTTGCACAGCAGAACTACTGTTCTGCTTTCCCCACTAACTGAGACAAAGTTTGTAAGAAGAGATTATATCTTTTCTTAAAGCAACCACCCACACAGGAAGAAAATTATCCACTGCTTTGTGTGCACATGCCCTTCTCCTGGTCATGAGGAGACCTTTAGAGTGAGACACTTGAAGGACACACATGAACACAAACCAGCTGCATTTAGCAGCAGGACAGTCGTGCCCAGGCTGAAGTTTCCACACAAGGGACGTGCCTGTCTGCCCTTTGCCGTCGCTCCAGCTCACAAAACCACTACTTGAGAGCACGATTTTTAATAACACGCTGCTCTCTGAGGCAATCTGACCACACGTTATCAATTACTGCTGCAAAGGGAAAGGGACCTCTGAGGTTTTGGGCATTTAGGAAAAGGCAGCTTTTGCCGCAGCTCCTCAATTAACTGGCCTAAAAGAAGAAACAGGATGTGCTAATAATATATCCAAACTCAAAATGCCAGACCTGGAAACCTTCCGTGCAGATACCCTAGTTGGATCCTCGGGAGACAGCATGTGGCCCACTTCATGAGCACAAGCAGTACATGTTGGGAAAGGACCCCAGAGGCATCGTCCATGCTCTGTGTCTTACTCACAGAGGGAAATATTATTATTAATAGGTCTCTCAAATGTCTAAAAATGCACCGTGCCTCATTCTTGAGACACTAAATGCAAAATTTACATGATTTGGGAGTTCTGCTTGTTCAAATATTTCAGAAATCGAGCACTTCATGCTCTTGATACTGCATATAAACTATTCACAACAATCTGACGAAAACCCCATCACTGGCAGAAACTCTTTATCCATTTCTTTGAGCTTGTAGAGCTGCAGGAATGTTTTCTTAGTGCAAGAGAAGCGTGGCTGGAGAGGCAGAGGATGTGGCCTCTGATCTTTCCTTGAGCCACTGTTTATCTGTGTGACAGTGGATGTTGATATACAAAGATAACCTCAGCCAAATGATTTTCTTGGGAAATATTTCAATGTCTGCATATTTTACCTCTACCTCTCTAACATCTACATTCAAACAGGGTAATTTGTGCACCGAGTGAATTGTATGCTTGTATTCTAGTACCCAGCACCAACAAGGTTTCAATAGCAAAGGGTTTAGAGGCACGTACTCCACGCCCAAAAACGGGCAAGTCCTGTCCAAAAGCAGCTTTCTTCTAAATCCTGACTAGCAGCAGTTGCCTCACCATCCAGTTTACAGCTCATCTGATGTAATTGGGGATATTCTCAGTGTTCCCATAAGTGTTCTACCATCTACTCAGCTCCTGAGTGCACGAAGTCTTGTTGCAGCAAGTGCTGTAGCCCTTGGTGCAGAAATACCTCCTTCACCAACTTACACCTGCAGCCTCCAGTGCTCTGTGGGACACCTGGTCACAGAGATGGGTAAATGAATGGACTCAGAGTGCTTTTGGTTCAGGTATTGTTCTGGGCAGAGCATAGAATCATAGAATGGTTTGGGTTGGAAGGGACCACAAAGATCATCCAGTTCCAACCCCCCTGCCATGGGGCAGGGATCCCTCCCCCCAGAGCAGGTTGCTCCAAGCCCCATCCAGCCTGGCCTTGAACCCCTGCAGGGATGGGGCAGCCCCAGCTTCTCTGGGCAACCTCTTCCAGTGCCTCACCACCCTCACAGCAAAGAATTTCTTCCATGTGTGCACAGAGGCATTGTGTGCCAGGCTTTATCTAAAAGACTGTGTGGCTCTTGGCATCTCCCATGGGTTCAGGGCCATGGCAGGAGCAGGTACTGGGGGGCCACACTGAGGGACATGAAGGAGTGAAGGAACTTGACCTGCCTCTTACATCTGATATGCAAATGTTGTTTGCTTGACACACAATGGAAAGCAGAGCCCATTTCTCTTTCTGTTGCTGTGACAGGCACAGGCAAACACAGTTAAAGCACACACAGAGAGAAATATTCGAAAGGCAGTGGGGGATACAGATATCCACCTTGCATAAATATCTGTGAATATATTGTGAAAGCAAACAGTGCCAGTCCACGCTGCCTGCAAGGACAGGACTGCTGAGACATCTAGGAAAGCATTATCTACTCCCCAGCAATAAACAGCATTTTGTTTCACTTTATTTTTAGCTCGGTTCCTCGTCTTCCTCCCCACATCTGAGCCCTTCAGCTCAAGGCAAAGGTCCAAGAACAATAGCATCTCGAGCCAAGGACTAAGCTCACAATCGGCAAACCAGAGCCTAGATATGACAGGCTGCTCTATTTACTAACACAGAGCACATAAGACCAAACCAAACCAAAATAACCTACTTCAATATTTTTGCTTCATACTGTAAGGAAAGCAAGTCTCCCTTGCACTCAGCTCTGATGTGCTGCCATCAGGAATACCCTGAGAAGTTGGGCAAAATTTTTATATAAAACACTGAAACCCTTGTGTGTGTGTTCTTGCTATAAATTTGAACCTCAAATGGGAATGTGATTTGAATTTAAACACTTAAAGCTGTGCCCTTAACAGTAGGCACTTTTGTATATTCATCCTCCTGCCACTGTCCTCAGTCTCCCATGGCCTTGAATGACGTGTTGTTTTCAGACAATTAGCTTCTTGTCTGCAGAAGAGCAGTTTGGCCCTGTCCCTTCCATTGTCTGTTATGTCCAGCAAGGAAAAGGGGCAGGGGGGAGGAGAGGGGGTAAAGAAAAAAAAAAAAAAAAAGAGAAAGAGAAAGACAGATTTCAATCAAAAGCAGTACATTGATAAGGGATTAATAACAGCCTGCCTTGTGATCAGATGAAACCTCACAAACGGCCTGAATGCCTTAAAGTGATTAGCAAGAGTGATGACTCCCAAGTATGGCACGTAGAGCTGCCTGCATCACTTCAAGTGCCAGCAGCTCCCAGTGGTACCTGTTGCTGGTGGGTCTGCACTCCAGTGGATCCTGCTATGGCCAACTCCTTTTAGGGACAGGAACTTGTCGAGCTAATGGAGTGAGAGGAGAGCCGTGTTTAACAGGCCCAATTAATGCTGAAGACACAAAATAGCTCTTTCCTAAATACAGGCAACAGAACCGGTGACAGAGAAATAAACAGGAAAAAGCAGGTGGTCTGGTGAGCACAGGGTTCTTGGGTTTTAAGTCTTCTAGTAGCTTTTAAAGCTTTAAGTTTTAGGGGCCAGATACCCCACTAGTGTGAAGGAGCCAAGCAATGCCAGAAGGAGCAGAGAACAGCAAATATGGGGCAGATGGGCGCTGTGGGGGGAACACAGCAGGTTGGGTGCAGACTTGGGGACATACAAAGTCCCTTGCTCACCTTGCTGCTTCTCAGGGTACCCACACTGTCCCCTGCTTGAGCTGAAGGCAGCAGAAGCACCACCAGGCATGAGGAAGGCACTCTTTAAGTCTTCTAGTAGCTTTTAAAGCTTGAAGTTTTAGGGGCCAGACACCCCACTAGCGTGAAGGACCCAAGCAATGCCAGAAGGAGCAGAGAACAGCAAATACAGGGCAGATGGGTGCTGTGGGGGGAACACAGCAGGGTGGGTGCAGGCTTGGGGACATGCAAAGTCCCTTGCTCACCCTGCTGCTTCTCAGGGTACCCACACTGTCCCCTGCTTGAGCTGAAGGCAGCAGAAGCACCATCAGGCACGAGGAAGGCGCTTTCACTATGGGAGCAAGGCTCAGAGACTCCAAAGAGAATGAATTGCCATGGATGCTCATGCCATCCGTCAGGATGGATCCACCTACGTCTCTGGGGATGTGTGATTCACTCCATGAATCAACTTCATAGCAATCCCATTCCCACTGCTGCAGATGACAGTGCTGTACCCGAAACAGTCACTCATTCTTTATCCTACTCTTCACGGAGTTAATTCAGCACTTCACTTACTGTCACTGTGCACTGTTAAGTTCCTTTTCATTCATATTTTTACAACCACAGGTATATTTGATCTGGGCTAGTGCCAGGGAGCCAAAGGGAAGAAACACTTGTTAGGTATATTTGCCATCTTTAATGTCTCATTATATCCAGGGGAAGGGACAAAGGGGTACCTCCGTATGTCACTTTAGGTTGCCATAATGAAACATACAAAGATGCTGCGTAGATATCACAGATAAATATGGACTCCTTACATTACTTGAGAAATAAAACAACCAGCTAGAAGTTAGGGGTGATCACAGCTACCTTGGGCTTTCTGTTGGCTTCTCCTCAGCCTCTAGCATGTTCTGCTGGGAGGAATAACTGTGCCCAGTTCTGGGCCCTCCAGTTCAAGACGGACAGGGAACTACTGCAAAGTGTCCAGTGGAGGCTACAAAGATGATCAAAGGAACAGAGCACCTCTCTGATGAGGAAAGGCTGAGAGACCTGGGTCTGTTCAGCCTAGAGAAGAGGAGACAAAGAGAACATCATCAGTGCTCATAAATATCTAAAAGGGGGATGTCAAGAGGATGGAGTCAGGCTCTTCTCAGTGGTGCCTGGTGACAGGACAAGGGGCAACAGGCACAAGCTGGAACATGGGAAATTCCATCCCAACATGAGGAAAAGCTTCTTTACTTTGAGGGTGGCAGAGCCCTGGAAGAGGCTGCCTATAGAGGGTGTGGAGTCTCCTTCTCTGGAGACATTCAAAGCCCACCTGGATGCAGGCCTGTCCATCCTGCTCTGGGTGACCCTGCTTTGGCAGGGGGTTTGGACTAGATTATCTCTGAAGGTCCCTTCCAACACCTACAATTCTGTGTAATAACAGCTCTTGCCACCCCTGGCCCTGTCAGGACACTTCTTACTGACAAGCCTGTCTGTCACCGCTTTCCTCAGATGGAGATAGTCCAGACCTAAAGTCCTCTCTGTGGCTGAAACGGGGGTCTCTTCCAGCTACCCCCCTAAGACATACCTATTAAAATTTGCAGGCAGAAAAACCGTACCCCACAGAGAGCCTGGTGCTCCCATAAGGCATTGCCAATACTGTTGTGTACACAGGCCGATGTTAAGTGTGCATCCTGGTCAAGCCAGGCCCACCACACAAACAGCCAAGAGGCACTCTTGTTTGCACAGGAGTCAGGATTACCAGCAATCTGGCAGATGACCAGGAAAAGCTGGAGGATGCACAAATGCTGGTACAAGTGATAATCCAAAGCAACCGAGGTGGCTGAAAGAGGGTTGGCGCTTCAGGAGCGGTACATTAGGTGCAGAGGAACACACAACCCGAATCAAACCAAGACCAGTGCAAGCTCAGGGAGTGCTAGTAGAAATATAAACATCCTAAGTCCCTGGTAATTCACAGGATTGAAAAATGTTGAGCAGGGCAGCCATTAGCACACAGCTTTTCTCTCATCTCAGTCCCCCCAGCAACACAAGACCCTCTGCACCAATTAAAACTTCCCACTGGTTTCAGTCTGTCCCCCCAAACCCATCTAAACACTCCTTTTGTCACTTCTGGTGATGGAGGTCTCCACTGGCCCTCCCAGTCCATTCCCTTCAGAGCAGAGAAAGTCCCATCTCCTGCCTAATTCAACCCTGCCACCATTTATTCAACTGGTCCATGATGCAGCCAGGACCCATCTCAGCCACACACAGAAATGCCTATGGACAGGTACAGGTGACTTAGTGGTCGTTACAGCAATTTTCAGAGCAACAGTTTCATACTCTGGCAGGAGTAATACGTCCAGATTTCCCAATACATCCTACAGTGACACCCATTTTCTGTAAAAACATCTTCTACTTCATTTTCTGGAGGGAGGAGGTGAACTAATGCGTTTGATTCTTCCATCAGGTTGAATTTGTTAAATACCAAGTTAAATGCAATGCAAAGGATTTAAGAGGCTCACGAGAATAACTGGACAAATGTGGGTTTGTCAAACTCTCATTTGCAGTTGTCCTGCAGCCAGACATGCAACACCTTGCCTGAGTTCATCCAAAGGACCCCCGATGATCACCACGCTTTGAACATTTCAGTTTTTGCTGGATGATTTGGCCACCCACAACGCCAAAGCGCACACCATGTTATGGAATACGTAGTCTATATTTTACCTATAGTGTTTGTTAAGTTCAGGAAGTCACAAAGCAACGCTGACCATTTCTTAAGTGGAAGCAGAGTCACATTTTCCACCCCACATCACATGTGCATGAATCATCATAGAATCACAGAATCCTAGAATGGTTCAGGTTGGAAGGGGCCTTAAAGATCATCCAGTTCCAACCCCCTGCCATGGGCAGGGACACCTCCCACCAGACCAGGTTGCTCCAAGCCCCATCCAGCCTGGTCTTGAACCCCTCCAGGGATGGGGCAGCCACAGCTTCTCTGGGCAACCTCTTCCAGTGCCTCACCTTAGCAGCAGCTCATCTTTTGAACAAGGAGAAATGGGGATACATGGCTCCAGCCCACAAAGAGCCTGATGGGACTCTTTAAACACAACAGTGCAGATGTTTTAACCAAGCTCCTGTTCACCATCTGCTCCAAGTTGACACCACCAGTTTTCCTTTTGAAAGGTCAACCCCAGTGACGGCAGGAAGATCAAACACCGCTTTCACTTGCTTACCTACAGCTACACCACGCTTGGTTACGCCAGGATATGGACACAGCAGCCACCATGGGCTGGCTCCTCATTATGGTAATCAGCCATCTGCCAGAAGGCAGAGCTGGCAGCAAGTGGAGCTGAGCCAAGGCAGGCTCATGAAACAGTGGGAAATAAAGGGACGAGCCCTTGTCCGGCAGGAGGGGGCACAGCTTCGTGCCACACTCTCAATGTTAGACTCATCTCTTCAAAGGTATGTCATCAGCTGGGCTCGTACAAATATATTTGTCATGGTGATCATTCCATGTGAGAAAACGGCATCTCTCTTTCCAAGAATGCATTAATCACACTCTGCGTTACGGGAGACAGTCAACACCTTGTGTTATCTTGCAATACTGGATTATATATGAGCCACATTCACGCCTTCAGACCATATCTCAGTATTTATTCTGACACTAACTCGCCTTCTCACATGAGGTGTTTTAACTATATCTGTGTAAATATACCCATTTCATAGTACGATAGCGTATACTGGCAGCACGTCTTACTATTAAGGCTACATTCCAACCTCATCTATAACCATTCACTTCACTGGTTCCTAAGCATTGACAAAACAGGCAGCAGCTTTTTAATATTTCACCTCTTTTTAGAAGCAGGAGGATTTGGGTGTTTGGTTGTGTTTTAAGTTCATAGCAGAAGTTTTAAAACTTTAAAAAGGCTGAAGAAACATTGCTGTATATGTGGAATAAGTGTGCTTTAAGCTATAGATTCTGCTCACTGTAGGATATGCAATAGGATTTAGTCGTGATATCATGATTTACTACATTTTTATATGGTTCACATATTTAAAATAACAGGAACAGAAAGATAAAAGCAGCCCAGAGAGAACAGTTAGGCATGAACTCCGTAAGATGCAGTACAAGGTAATTTGGGCTAACAGAGATCCTGGAGGTGGGGCACAGAGAGAATTTCTGGTGAGGGTGCTGGGGTAACAGTCACTGGATGCTCCTGCAAAAGCCACCACCATCCAGACCTTGCTGTCCCACTTGCCACAACAAGCTTCAGCTGCCCGACAGCCTCAGTGCTGCTGGTTCTGTAGCTGAGAAGGTAACAGCTCCACAGATTCCATACTGCCTTTCACTTACAACTTTTATGAAGTTTTTCAAGCGCCTCTGCAGTTCAGCCAAGAAGTGACCAGGGATGGCCCAGAGGAAGCTCAGACACCTCAGCATCTTTATTAACCTGTAACGGCTAACAGATCTCTTCTGGAACATACAGGTCCTTCCCAAGCCAGCCAGCAACTCCCACCACCATGCATTTTCTTTTGCTCTTCCAAAGCATTTTGCGCATCAATAAATTCTGAAATAATTTGTATATCTTAAAGGAGACAGGTATCTGGGCTACCTGAGAAATGACAGTGAAGATGATTGGAAGAAGTCTAAGGAAACTAAAGATGCCAGTGTGAGGATCCTCACTTACTTCAAGGGAAAGAAAATTAAACCCTTCCAAACTTCAGAAGATAAGACACTTTGCACATACCTATGTCTGTAGTGGAGACCTTGTGTAGAAGACAGCATAGAATTATGCCTCTTATTCTCATGACATTTACTGTTGCTCAAGTTACTTCTCATGGGCTGAGTCTGTAGTGGAGCTTTTCATGCAAAGAGAAGGCTGCAAAACCTCAAGCCCAAGGATACCTACCCAGATGTTTCAAGATGTTTCTCTGCTTCTGTGTTTGAGGTTATTGGTACAGCCTGCCACTGTCATCTTTTCTGAGACCCTGGTCATTTTTAAGGTATTGGACTAGGGTAGCCTTACATTGTCATTTTATATTTCAGTATCTAAGGAGCAGAGATATCAGCTCTACACCCACAGAGGTTTTGTTTTGGCATACAACTCCCTCCAAAGTAGAGTGGATGATTAAGGCTACTGTAAGCTAAGAGTTACCAAAGCAGATCTGTCTAAATAAACTTCAAGAAACAAACCAACCCCAAGAGAAAACAATGCCCAATAACACTGTCTATAATGGGTTTGTGCCTACATTTTCCCAGCTCTGGAATTGGCTGGGGATTTACTACCTCACTTTGGGAGATGGACTACACAACTGAAATGAAGCAGTAATGGAGCATCAACAGAATTAGTGCACTGAAAGTGCTTTGTAGGCTGGAGTTTGGCATTTTCATCCGGGATGATGGGATCACTTTCCTACAGTAATTAGTGGAGCAGCTGACATTAACTCCATAAGCGACCTGCTTGTTGCCACCACTGTGAATCAAAATTAGATTAGCAGCCCCCCTACAGGTGTGGTGTGCAGTATGGAAGTTGAAAGCACACAAAATGCTTTGCCAATTCAAAATGAACCCAACTGCATCAGAAGGATTACGGAGCATTTGGATCAGCTGCACGCAGCGAGGATTTGGGAGAGATCATACAGCCCCAGGGAAGGGAGGTGAGGTGTTGATACAACAGAGTTCTTGCTAAGTACGGAAATATTTATTCCCAATTCCTCATGAAATTTACAGTGGTCATAGGTTGCACATATGTGCTGTGTTCAAAAGCAACAGATTAAAAAAAAAAAAGATTGGCTTGAATAAATCAAAAAGCAAAACCCCCAGCAAAAAGTGCAGGGGGTGTGTGTGTGTGCTGTAAAAACATAGTTTGGGAGAATACTAGAAGAACTGACATCTCTCACAATTATATTACGCATCTTGCAGTGTTTGGTGGTTTGAAGTGATGATCCAAAAAAGTCCAGTTTTCATCTAAAAGGTAAGTTTTTAGCCCTCGTGGTTGCAGAACAAAGCTTCTAGCACACAGATCTCAAACTGCGTTTCTTTGAATTCAGATTTCTCAGATGGTTTCTGGATAACTTAGGGCATGCAAAAGATGCACTGACATAGGGAAGAAAAGAATTTGCTGGGATTTTCTAATAACAGGAAAAAACTGAGCAATAGGCCAGCTGAAGACTGAATTAAGCCATGTTAAATTGTGCCCAGCATACCAAGTTGTTCAAAATGCACACATAAATTAACACAGTTATTGGAAAATAAATGGTGGGAGTCCAAGGAACATGGGCACCACGACAGCCAACAGCAGCTCAAGTACTGCATGGAAAATACTTATCGATCAATGTTAACCACTGGGAGCCCATCCCTGTAACTTAATAGAGCACAAGATAGGTCAGACTGGTGGAATGCCTTCTATGAGAGCTTATTCTAAGAAAGGTTGTTTTGTCTTGAGTTTCTGAACAGCAATGTATTGCAGTATTGCAGCAAAGAGTGTGCTTGAGGTACCAAAGCTGTCCCTCCTTCCCCAAAACAACCAGACCTATAAATGGCATTGTTTAAAGTAATCACAATCACTACTGTTTACCAGTTGTATTGGGTTTGCATGGCAAGGTTTTGGTAATGTAGGGGCTACAAGGGTAGTTTCTCCAAGAAGCTGCTAGAAGCATCCCCCATCCTAAGCCAAAGCCAGCTGGCCCCAAGGTGGACCAGCCAAGGCCAAGCCCATCAGCCATGGTGGTAGTACCTCTATGATAACATATTTAAGAGGAGAGAAAAAAAACCAACCTGGGTGGCAGCAGCCAGAAGAGAGGAGTGAGAATATGCGAGAGCAACAGCCCTGCAGACACCAAGGTCAGTGAAGAAGGAGGGGCAGGAGGTGCTCCAGGCACAGGAACAGAGATTCCCCTGCAGCCCGTGGTGAAGACCATGGTAAGGCTATCCCCTGCAGCCCATAGAGGTTAATGGTGGAGCAGATATCCACCTGCAGCATGTGGAGGACCCCACACCAGAGTAGGGAGGAGGTAGAGAAAATTGTGAGTGAAGCTGAACCCAGGAAGAAGAGAGGGGTGAGGAGAAGGTGTTTTAAGATTCAGTTTTTATTTCTCATTACCCTACTCCAATTGGATTTGTAATAATTAATTTTCCCCAAGTCAAGTCTGTTTTGCCCATGAAAGTAACTGGTGAGCAATCTCTCCCTGTTATTTTGATCCACGAGCCTTTCATTATATTTTCTCTCCCCTGTCCAGTTGAGAAGGGGAGCAATAGAGCAGCTTTGGTGGGCACCTGGAGTCCAGCCAGGGTCAGCCCACTACACCAATCTACTTTTAAGCTGGAAGAAGCACAGCAAACACCTTAGGTCTGTAAGAAAAAGTCCTGCTAAAAGTTTTGCTGCTGACCTGCATCCTTTTAATTCCTCAAAATTCTGTTTAAGCTTCAAGTTTAATGCTAAGCAGACGGGAAATTGTTCGCCAAACCTGCCTGACAGACAATAGATAATACCCTGATTTTCTTAATTAAAAGAGCTGAAGCACAGCCAGGATTGTTAGTAGCAATAGGTATCATATACAGAGATACTGTCTCAACCCACAGCAGTAAGTAACAGCTCTGTGCATACTGGCAGAATAAATATCCTGATTTTCTTAATTAAAAGAGCTGAAGCACAGCCAGGATTGTTAGTAGCAATAGGTATCATATACAGAGATACTGTCTCAATCCACAGCAGTAACAGCTCTGTGGATACTGACAGAATATATGCTTTTTTGTGTTCATTAAGAGTTAACACTGCCGCTGACAACAAAAAGGCAAATAGCACTGGGCTGCCTGGCTGTCAGCCACCGCGCAGAGTTTGTCACAGGAGCAAGTCAATGACAGCATTCTGCCACCAATTCAGATCAGGGAAGGAGACCTTTAGGTCTCATCTTTCAGTATGTGTTTTATTGCCAGAGAGGACAAGCAAGACACACGAGGCAGCGCTGAGTTTAAAATACCACCTACCAGTGTCTTGCAGCGCCTATGTTTGCTCGAGCGGAGATTTTGGGGGCCCCTGTATGTTGCAGGCCAGTTAACAGCACTACCAGTGGTCTGGAAACGTTACCCAACCTGGGTCCCTTCCAGTTCTCTTTTTTTTGTGTGTGTTTCCTTCTTTAAATACATGCAAAACTTTCACCCTGAAGCCTTTAGTCAGCGAGCGGCGGAAGGAAGAGACGGGACTTAGTTTCTAGGTAACGGTGCTATTGAAATCAAGCCCAGCGCCCGGGGCTGGCCCATTTGGGATCTCCGGCGAGACAAGCAGTAATGAACAGAGCCAAGAAGCTGCTGGTACACGCTGCTGTCACCAGCTGTACACCCCCTCTCTGCTGCTGGCTTACCAAAGGGCAGAGTCCGCCTTAGGAGGCTCGAGGAACAGGGTTATTCACCAAAGGCCAAATGCCAGGCTTGATATTAATTACAGTTATTCTAGCGATGCCTTTGGCCTCGGATTCTGCCTCGTGTTATGTTTCCCCTGCTCTGCAGGATGAAAGACACTACCCTCCCCCCCAAAAAACTGGAAAAGAAAGAGTGAAGCCACAGTTCGCTCTGCACGGCTTTTGACGTTCTCCAGACTCCCTACCTTGATGCAGCTACCTTTAGCGTAAAAATCTTGAAAGATGAAAAAAAGAAGTGCCATGCAGTCTCCACACAAAACCATTGCAAAGTAGCATGGATCTGGAATTCTTGTAACCCTTGAGGGTTATCATCTTGAGGTCATCATCTGGTAATGTCCTCTCACATTTAGATAGAAATGACACACTTTCCTAGCACGCTTCCTACAAAGTAAGGCATGGCTGTGATTGCCACCCATATGACATACGACTGTAGATAAATGAGAGTGAAGGCTAAGAAACTCTTAAGGGGACCATAAATTGCCCTGGTAAGAGATTCTCCACCACACAAGACATCAAAGTGTGGGAAAGCATGAGATTTGAGTTCGTTTTTAACCACCAAAGAGAAGACATCACTTATTTCTTGGGAGGCAAGACCAGACACTTGTTGATACAGTGGCTGCGCTACCAGTTGCTTGTCAGCAACATCTTCTTCCAACACTAGCTACACACAAAATTAGGGAATTTTAAGACTGTTTGTTCTAAGGGCTGAAGCAAACAACTTCAACCAGACTGCTTGTATCTGAAAATAGCTGCTAGACCTCCCCAATACTGTGTCTCAGGAAACAAGTCATCAGAAGCGCTAAGACTTTTTAAAATAGTATGATTATCATTCATATCCTGACACTGGTGTATAATATTGGCACGTTCAGATAAAATCACTGCTTGTATTGAGTTAAAACATCTCAGTTTGGTAATTTTGAGCTCAGCTGTTTCTGCAGATGAAAAGCTGGCTGGAAACTGGTTTTCCTTCTGCATTATTTTGACAACACAACCACTCAGAGGTTATTTTAAGTTGCATTAATAGCACAGGGTGTTGCAATTACCTGGCAACAAAGCCCCCAGTGAGCATTTTGCTGCTGTGTTTAGACTCACAGTTTTGTGGGGTTTTTAAGATGAAATTTCCTTCAAGGGAAGTCAGACCCTAAGCTGTTACCACTGTGCAGAGCTGTATTGGAGGAAATGAGGAAAAGCCAAAATACAGCAGCTGCAAATCTGATTCTGCAATCTTAAAGTACAAAACTGTTTCATTTTAATTTAAACTAGCAGTACATAAAACGGGAACTGAAGGAAAGAATCATTATCATGAAGATGAACTAGAATAACCCAGAAAAAAAAAAAAAAAGCTTTTATCTATAAAATGCTTTTTAGAAGGAGGCTCTACAAGTCAGAAATCCTTGTGTTAAGTGTCATTCAACTGGATGCATTGATTTTTTTTCTTTGCCTTTCATGATTTCCATCCACTGTTTACTGAAACAGACAGAGAAGATTGCAAGCTGATCTATAAAGACTCTCAGCCCAGAGCCTCCCTCTTTCAGAGGCACATACACACAAGAGCTTGCAGGAGGGTAGGAAATGCTTCCTGTACATCCAACATGCAAGTGTCATTCAACTGGATGCATTGATTTTTTTTCTTTGCCTTTCATGATTTCCATCCACTGTTTACTGAAACAGACAGAGAAGATTGCAAGCTGATCTATAAAGACACTCAGCCCAGAACCTCCCTCTTTCAGAGGCACATACACACAAGAGCTTGCAGGAGGGTAGGAAATGCTTCCTGTACATCCAGCACACATTGAGACACATCTTTATTCAAACCAACAGAGTTCTTCGCGCCAGCAGGAAGGTAATGGCAGATTTTGGAAGTTGTGATCCTTTATACATACAGGCTAGTTTTTTGGTTGGGTGGTTTTGGAAGTTGTGATCCTTTATACATACAGACTGGGTATGTATTGGTTGGGTTTGGACCACTTGGTTGGGTGGTTGGGTTTGTTGTTTGTTTTTTTTTTTGCCCAGGACACACAGAAGAAACACCGGCAGGAAGGTAATGGCAGATTTTGGAAGTTGTGATCCTTTATACATACAGGCTAGTTTTTTGGTTGGGTGGTTGGGTTTGTTGGTTGGGTTTTTTTCCCCCAGGACATGCAGAAGAAAATATATCTGCTCTGAAACACAATCCATTCACATTGAGAAGCCCTCTTTGCCATTACTTTTTCCACCACACCATAAAAGGGATCCAGCAGAAGCTGCACAGACCTTTGCCAGCACATCCTCTTTCTCAGTAGCTACCCAGTACCTGCTTTAGAACTAACCCAAGAATAAGTAACCAAAACCTCCTCTCATTTATATTTTTTTAGCAGTGAAAATGATCAAAAGAGACACAGAAACAGCTTACCACCTTTCCTCAGCTCCAGCCCTTGAAATCCACAGGCCTTCACTCACACCCCAAGCTGCACAAGGGAGTCAGTCAGCTGATATAAATCTGCTCAGCTGCACGGGGAGAGAGTGATTTTAAAGCCAATGTGCAGCAGCTGATGCTCTGGCAGGGCAGGGTGGATGGTGGTAGTAGGGGAGAAGGGGTGGCACTCACTTGTCTTCTGTGAGATTTTTTGGGGTTTGATTTCACATGCAGTGCCACCTCAGATCGTTAAGACTTGTGTCACAAAGCAAAACAGGAGAGGGAAGAATAAAAACAGGGTACAGGTTATTTCATAGTTTCCCAAATACCCACTGCAAGGCCATGTTTAAGAGGCTGGAAATTCATGTGGGTTCTTGCAATTTTCAGAAACTCTAAGGCGTATCTCAACGCAATATTCCTGCAGCACTCAAATGTGTTATTTTTCCTGCAATACAAAGAAGGCAACCAGAATAACTGGCAATAAATTCACCTTTGGTAAAAATCTTCAGCGTGAAATTTTGTGTTGGGCCTTGAAATTACAAGAAGTGTAGGAATTTCAGCTTTGTGGACTTAAAGCTGCTGATACTTCTTGCTCCAATAACTATGATCTCCCCAAATCTTGTAGAATAAAGACAGAAAAAAGGCATTTTAGAGCAGTCCACCCTCTTCACCAGGATCCAGTCTGCTGGTGCGGAATAAAAGGAAAGCGGCGTTACCACTGCTATGGAGCTGATGGGCACAGGAACATCACAGAAATTGAAGAAGACAGAGTTTAGGATGGCATATAGAATAAAGCAAGAATTCCCAATGCATGCACGCGTCTTCCTCGCAAGCTCAAAAGCCTTTGGATGTGGCGCACAGACAGGCTTTTGAATTGCTAAATCCATATAATCATTTAGGCTATTTTCCTGCTGTGAAAGGATGGGTAGGAGTGTCTAGACACTAAGAGGCCAAGCCTATTGATGCCGGCGGGATCTATCCCCATGGAGCCGTCAGCTCTATAGAGCGCCGCAGCTGCACGCTCCGGCTCTCCAGCTGTGCTGCCAATGCTCCTACCCAAAACAAAGCACAGCTATTATCTCATGATGAAAACAAAATATTTTTTTTTGGGGGGGGAGGGAATCACCTCTTCAGATTCCCAGTATAATCCAGTGGATCTTCTCCAAAAGCCTCTTAGAGAGCATATTCAAAAATTTATGGACAAAACCCATAAAGTAACTATATACTATACCCCGGTTTGAGTGTATGTGTAGGTACAGGTAAGGCAGGGGAGATCTGGTTTCACAGAATCACAGAATCACAGAATCTTCTAGGTTGGAAGGGACCTTAAAGATCATCTTGTCCAACCGTCAACCTAACTGACAAAAATAGACACCCACACAACAAACAAGGAGCATCATCACTAAACCATACCTCCCAGCACTACATCAACCTGTCTTTTGAACACCTCCAGGGATGGTGCCTCAACCCCCTCCCTGGGCAGCCCATTCCAATGGCTGATAACCCTTTTGGTGAAAAAATTTTTCCTAATATCCAGCCTGAAGCTGTTTCTGAGCATTGTGAAGGGAAAAACCAATATGCACCCCAAGCATCATTTAACTGAGGAGAGCTAGGGCTTGGAGCTTCTCTCTTTCCTTTCTCCTAGTCTGAATTAACGTAGTGGGGGCAAGGGGGTGCCAGGAGTAGGTATGTTTGGCATCCTCTTGGCTGAGCTTTGCTAAGGAAGACTGCAGAAACAGAAGGGACCGATAAGGAGCAGGAAAAGCTGATGCTTTTTTCCATCTCACGTGGATGCTGGGTATGAAGAATGAGGGATTCCAGACCAGGGCTAATTCCTTCTCCCTCGGTGTCCCCTCACCTTCCTCTACAGAAGAGAAATGGTCAGCAATAAAGACAGGATCCAAACCTGATACCTCATCTGAGGGCAAAGGGCATCTTTGCAAATTATTGCTCTTGCGGAAGAGTAAAACAGCACGACTGGGAGACGAGCCTGCATTTGCAGCACCATCAAAAGGCAAACACTGACAAAACTCTGTGACAACCCTGGAGACTGCTTTCAGAGAAAACCATCTGACAACAGCGAGCTCACTACAGCTCACTACAGTTGCAAGCTGAAGAGCACAAATATTTTATACCCCTGTGAGAACGTTGTATTCGGTAAACTCAACCCACCTAAGATGACAATGCCCTGCACCAGATGACTCTAAGAGGAGCTTCGGGAGAACATGGGGAAGTTGGTTGCATTTTCCAGAGCACTCGAAGGGAGTTATGACAATGAAGGCTTCACTCAGTTCTTCATTGCTGTCTGTAGCCTAAGGGAGTCATGTCAGGGCTTTTAGGAGCTATTTGCTCTTAAGAATTTCGAGCCCCAAGGCAATTTTAAGAATTTATTTATGACATAGACTTGAAGAAAACAATACGTAGCTGTAACTTCTGGACAGTGTTTATAAGTGGTACACCTTCTATAAAGAGAAGGACAAGGGGTGTTGCAGCTCTCATAACCAAGGGATATCATGGATCTGTTAAGTTGCTGTTAAGCCTGGATGTGCAGAGCTTGTTCATTACCATCGTATTATTCACTGGAAAGCTGTTACTGAAGACATCTCCAACGCAGTAAGAATTGCTGGAAAGTCTGTAAACATCCTTACCTTCAGAACAATATGCCATTGCCTAGTGGAAACTTTTCTGACAAAATGAAAGTCTATTTCAACAGCATTTTGACAGCTGAGCGGGTGCCAGCCTACAGTGATTTTTCATGTCATTGAAAGAAATGGATGAAATTAGGAATCAAAAGGAGGAGGGCTTAGCTTAGCCAAGCTGTTCTGAGTGACTGTTTGACTTGGCTTCCTCAGGTGATACTGCTCAGGTAATGTTGCTTTAGTTAACTCAAACCAAAGTGCAAGGCCAAAGAAAATTTGCCTTTGATTTACAGCTGAGAGAAAACTGACAGCATTGAAGAATACTGCAAAAAGTCAGCAGAGAAAATATATAAGGAAAGCAATCAAACTCCCGCACTTGAGCAAATACTTGAAGATCACGGAATATTTATAAGTAGAATTTAGTTAGCATTTCTCAGATTTCAGGTCCCAAGAGCAGGCATTTGCTATTTTTCAAGGGCCTTATGCTTGTGACTCAGAAAGTCCTCCAATACAGAGCTCCAGCTCCAGCTGTTAGAGTTTATTGACTTCAAGTGAGTATAGAGACAAAGGTTTGAATGAAGTACGGCTGGTTTCTGTTAAAGGCTGCTATTATGAGCTATACAGTTTTTATGCAGTTCTACCATTGCCACTGCTGAACCTCTCCCTACAGAAAAAGGATGGAATCTTTTCCACTGTGAATATACATTAAGAAGTTTAAATTCTGATTGCTGTTTACCAGCGCCCACTTTCACCCAAACTCTTTGTCCTGCATAAACCTTATTCAAGTATTGGCCAAGTAATGATGGTCCCTACTGTAACTCAACAGGCGTAGCCGTGGTGCACCAGTTCCACATAAAGGTGACAGGCTTCTGCCACTGTTGGCCAAATATCCTACACTTTATGTGACAAAACACAACCCAAACTTGAGGAATCAGTGTTTTAAAGATCTTTGCTGATGGAGCAGAGGAGCCTATGCAATGCTCATCCACCATTTACTGAAATCAGTGCCACTGCCCCCAGCAGGAGCGGGGATGTGCCAGCTCGTGCTGGTACAGCAATAAACCAGGGGATGTGAGTATTACAAAGACAACAAAGATTAGCTATTTCAACTTATTCCTACCATTTTACATACAGTAAGGTATTATTTGCTATGTAGAGGGTAATTCCCCTAAAGGACACCACGATTAAGTGGCAAATTAATTTGCTGCTTACATTCACTAGCTCTTCCAGCTGGCTTAATTCTCATCAGCCACCATAATTTATTAACAGTGAGGTGAGAAAAGACATGAATCAGCTTAATGTGTTATAAGTAGGGCATTGTCATGGCAACAAGATGCGACTGTTTTCTACTATTTATGTATGGTTTGTTTTGTACTCAACCTTAAGATACCGCTTGAAACAACTAGAATTAGAAACATCTTTTTTTTCAACTTTTTTTTTTTCACGTCAGTGTATTTTTAAAAAATAAATGATCAAAATAAGCATGTGAAAAGCTCTGAAGCATCTCTCCAGGAATATAGCCAGCTATATGCTCTTTGGTGAGTCTTCCTAGAAACAGAAGCCTTAACTCTGATCTCCCAACCATTTTCTCACATTGTCTACACGCAATTCCATGGATTAACTCCCAGTTTATACCAGTCTGAGATCAAATCCAGACCTTCCCATTTCTGTGCTCTATATATGAATATTAACTGGGGGGGGGAGGGAAGGGAGCAAGAGGGGGAATTAAAAAGTATTATTGAAAAAAGAAAAAAAGAAAAAGGCTTTTTTTAAAAAATGCAATATGTTGTGTTTTACACAAGACATGGAAAAACAATTAAGGATGTTGCATTTTTATAGACTCGGGGAAGTATAAACTTAAAAATTAAAAATTAATTGTAAAGGATTTTTATTGCCTTCCTGGCTAAGCCTAAATCCCATGCACCTTTTGCATCAGCAATTAATGGTTTTCATAAAACCAGCTCTTCATTCAAAGGTCATTTTATTTACTACCCTGCTGCATAAAGGGAATGGCTGGAATGCTAACACAGCCATCTGAAAAACAATTACCAATATTACTGGTTTGATTTCTTTGCTTTTTTCCACCACCTCAGGGATCTGATATTAAACAGTTAATGAAAATCAAGATATCCTTAAGATGTATCAGGAAGAACAGATGGAAAAATGAAATCCCTTTCATGAAAAATTTTGCAAGCCTAAAACATTGCTTTGTTCTGTGTAAGGACAAAAAAAAAAACAAAAAAAACAAAAAAGAAATTTGAAAAATTCAAAGACTTATTCCCCTTTTCTCCATCCAGTACTCGATAATTTTTTTTTAATATGTCTGGGTTTATATTACCCTAGGTATTTGTTTGCATAATATGTAGGGCAACAGGCAACTGGGCTGTACCATAACATAAACCAAAACTGTTCTTATTTAGCAACTTGAAAAAAAAATAATAAACAGTATAATTCTGAACTCAAAACTTCTGTCAAGCTACAATTGCAAACGTTCAATTGAGCACTACTAAATGATACCTGCTGAGGTTAACCGCTGAGGTTAATTAAGAAATGAAAGATCTGGACAGCCTTACCTAAAGGTTCAATGGATTCGTTCAGTCAATGTTGCTAATGGCGCCTAATACACAAGAGTTGATAGCTGTTAATTAAAAACGCTTACAGAGGCCAAGTCAGGGGAATGCCAGCCTTGGGTTGAACCATTTTTTACCCCATGTCAAGTTCAGTGAGAAGTGGTTCTGAGCTGCAAAGGTTGGCTGGGGGCCTGGGTGTAATATGGCACGTTAACAGGCAGGTACACCAAAACAAGGGGGGGCAGCGTGAAGGGAGGTGTGTTAAACTGCTCTTCCACTCGCTAAATACCAGCCCCCCCCGGCGCAAGCCGTACTGGTTAGGGACACAAGGCAAAAGACAAAGTCATCCCCCAAACCCTGGGGTTAAGGAGGGGACAGGGTACAGGATTGTCACTACCCTTGCATGGCTGGTGGCACTGTGCTTGGCACAACGTGTACCTTCAGGGATGGCCACTCAGAAGCATCCTGGGCACTCCCTCCATCGGCTGAAGGCATTTTTCAATGAGCCTCAGCTGTATGATGGACCAGGAAGATGCTCAGAGGGCTGGAGCTATGCTCTGCTATGAAGACAGGCTGAAAGAGTTGGGGTTGTTCAGCCTGAGAGAAGAGAAGGCTCTGAGAAGACCTTAGAGCCTCTTCCAGTCCCTAAAGGGGCTACAGGAGAGATGGGGAGGGACTTTTGATCAGGGAGTGGAGCGATAGGATGAGAGGTAATGGTTTTAAACTGAAAGAGGGGAGATTTAGATTAGATATTAGGAAGAAATGCTTTCCTGTGAGGGTGGTGAGACACTGGAACAGGTTGCCCAGAGAAGCTGTGGCTGCCCCACCCCTGGAGGGGTTCAAGGCCAGGCTGGATGGGGCTTGGAGCAACCTGGTCTGGTGGGAGGTGTCCCTGCCCATGGCAGGGGGGTTGGAACTGGATGATCTTTAAGGTCCCTTCCAACTCTAACCATTCTATGATTCTGTGGTGGAACAAGTGTTACAGGGTCAAACCAGCATAATCCTGATGCCATGCCTGCCCTTGGCTAACGCGTCACTCGGTGCCATTGGTGGTAGATTTTGCCTCATAGACATTTATCCCATGGGAAGTAGTTTGTGCCTGGCACACTTCATAAAAGCTATGAAATCACTGAGAAACAGCTGTGACTTTCCCTGACCACTGGTCCGGGCAGCAGAGCCAGCCCCGTGAGCCACTCTGTCCCTCACAACTAGCACCTTTCAGCAATGTGGAACCAGCTGTCACAGATACCCAGCTGCTTACACAACATGGTCCAGTCCTTCCCTGGATACTTTTTCATTGCTCGAGCTCTTCAAGGTTGCCATTTCTAATGGACAGATTACATTTCAGCTGTCTTCTCCTTGCAAAGAAGGTGATTATAGTTGACTTGGAAAGGAAATGGTATTTTCAAAACTGGCTTGTGGTCTTTTTTCCATCCTTATAGGTAAGAAGACATATCATTTCCCCCTCCCCAATTTTTTTGACTGCTCAGAGCCACGGGGCATATCCACCATGTTGGTGAGATCCTGATTGAGTGGGTGGGAATTGTTCACCCTTTACACAAGACTTCCTTCAATCACACAGCGAATGCTTTTTTGATGTTAGAGGATTGTTAACACCCCAAAGATTCTTCCCCCACCCCGCCCAGTGTTAAAATCTATGGGCATTGTGTCCCTGGTTGCTGCAGGCCCAGGGCTACTGAAGGTAGCTGGTGTGACTCCTTTTTGTGCCCATCCTGACTACAGGTAAGTGCATTGAATGAGACAGGATTAAAACAAAACCAACCAAATCCCTGCCCTTCTGCAATTACCTGATGCTTTCCTCACACTGAAAACAGAGGATACACAGCCTCACCCTTCCCAGAGGTAGCCTCCTCTCTTAAAAATGAATAAACATTTTCATATCAAACCCTTCTTTGTAGTTTTCACCTTATGCCTGTAGGAATAAGTAACAGCGTATTACTTATCTGTAGCTTGACCCTAAATCAATCTTTTCACCTCCCTGTGACTCTTGTTACTGAAAGGCACTGATGCAAGAGTCCACCACGGAAACAAGACTTTGGAAAATGCTTCATCATTTGCCTTAGCTTTGTGTGATTTAAAACTGAATTTCCACCCTAATGACAAGTATCAATGGTATCACACATCTCTGCCCAGTCCTGACAACAGAGAAGAGAGAAAAAAAACAGGACACAGCTTATGGTTCCCAAGCTGAGGGGAGGGAGAAGAAGGTACCTGGGCTTACATTGCTTCTGTTATCAGTGATCTGACATTTAAATAAAACCCTGGGAAACATTTGCAAAAAGGAACCACACATCCAAGTCCCATAGATAGCAAATAATTAGGCAGTAGCCTCCTCCTGAATGAGCTGTAGCAGCCCTTGCCTCAGGGGAAGGGCTTCACCAAGAGGCCTGGAAGGACAAGTCCTTTATCCCCAGAGGAATAAAGTCCTTTTATCCCCAGGGCATTCTGAGCTCCTCACCTTCCTGCAACATCAGAATTTCAGTCAGGAAATACTGCATTTGTTGGTAAAGACTCATTTCAGGAGATTACTTTGAATTATTAACCCTGCTGTATGGAGCCAGAGGAGATCCTTGCTCACCTCGAGAAGTTCTCACCTTCCTGCAACATCAGAATTTCAGTCAAGAAATACTGCTTTTGTTGGTAAAGACTCATTTCGGGAGATTACTTTGAAATTATTAACCCTGCTGTATGGAGACAGAGGAGATCCTTGCTCACCTTGAGAAGTTTGGCCTTCAAATGGAGGCTGTGAAGACCATGGAGAAGAGCCAGCTCTTCATCAGCTGGAAGGAATGTCTTTGATTTTGCTTTCAGCTAATGATGCTCAATGTAGGACCAGACAACTGAAAAATAATTAAAATATAGAAGATGACGAATACATCTTTTCCCATGGCATTTATTCTGTACAATTTAAAAGACAACAAATCAGTAAAAGCACACACTATTTTGCATAACATTTTGCAAAATTCTGCAAGAGATTTAGAGTGGAGAGCACAACTGCTGGGTATTGAATGACTTCGTAAGTAAGACTTTTAAGAGATCTCAAAGGACTGCCACCGACGGCTGATGCAAAGAAAACCCTAGGAGGGTTTGCAGAAGTTGCTGTTAACCACAGTGCTTTGCCACAAAAACATTGTCTGCTGTAGTGAAGAAACGCTCTTCCTGGTAGCGTTACACAGAATTGTTAACTGTATTTGCAGAGGAAATGTGTTTTACCCCATTGAAACCTCTTCTAACCCCATGTTAGAAGCAGCATTGCTCAGAAGGCCAGCCATTGCTCTAAGACCCATGGCATGAGAAACACGACCTTGAGGTTCATTCCTATAGAGAGGAGCACGTATCTCAGACTTGGGGTTGAGTTTCCCAGTACCCACCCAGATACCTCTTCACACCAAGATAAATTTACTGATTAAAATAAGGCAACACTCACGGCTGACAGGGAAGATGAGTAATTTTGTTAAGTTTACACGAAAATGAAGATTGATTTAGGCAATATTATTAGAGTTCCCTAAAATAGATATAAAACTTTATGTGCTAATAGTACTTTTCACAATACAGCAAGGACAGGTAAGACCTGAGGTGGCTTGCAATGCTGGCACCACTCTGTGCCCATTACCTCAGGGACTGATAAAGATCTGGAGAAGACTGCGTTCAGCTGAGTCGCTTTCTTAGCTTACCTCTTAATGCCTTCTGAGATAATCATCAGGGAGAGAAGAGCAGAAAAGCCTATTTCCCACCCTATACAATGTCTCCAGCCTTGAAAAGCACCTCTGTTCTCCAGCGCACCCAATCCCAGCCCCTGGCCAAGAGAGGGAATAAAATCAGGGCTGGAGGAGAAAGGGCAGTAGTTTTTCGGAGAGCGTCCAGCCACCAGTGAGACCAACCCGTCAGAGCTCTGCCCCGACTCCTTCCTCACCCCAGTCGACGTATCTCAGACTTGGGGTTGAGTTTCCCAGTACCCACCCAGATACCTCTTCACACCAAGATAAATTTACTGATTAAAATAAGGCAACACTCACGGCTGACAGGGAAGATGAGTAATTTTGTTAAGTTTACACGAAAATGAAGATTGATTTAGGCAATATTATTAGAGTTCCCTAAAATAGATATAAAACTTTATGTGCTAATAGTACTTTTCACAATACAGCAAGGACAGGTAAGACCTGAGGTGGCTTGCAATGCTGGCACCACTCTGTGCCCATTACCTCAGGGACTGATAAAGATCTGGAGAAGACTGCGTTCAGCTGAGTCGCTTTCTTAGCTTACCTCTTAATGCCTTCTGAGATAATCATCAGGGAGAGAAGAGCAGAAAAGCCTATTTCCCACCCTATACAATGTCTCCAGCCTTGAAAAGCACCTCTGTTCTCCAGTGCACCCAACCCCGGCCCCTGGCCAAGAGAGGGAATAAAATCAGGGCTGGAGGAGAAAGGGCAGTAGTTTTTCGGAGAGCGTCCAGCCGCCAGTGAGACCAACCCGTCAGAGCTCTGTCCCCACTCCTTCCTCACCCGAGTCAGACTTGAACAACCCCCTGTGTCTCCATCCACCATATCCTTGCTCAGGCCACCACCGGGACCCCTCCATATGGAGAAAAATGCCAGGAGAGCCACTCATTCCCTGCTTTGGGGAAGGTGGCACCTGGGGAAGGACCTGGGGGCTATTTTGTGTGCACCAGCAGTATTCTGGCAGGGAAATCTTTGGGTGGTGGGTGTCCCAGAAGAAGCGGGACATCTGAGGGCCTGTCGGTGGCCCAAGCAGCCTGTGGCGGGGCCATGACGACGGCCACGGCCGTGGCCCTGGGCCCCTGGCCCTGGAGGGACCCATCTCCTGGCCGGCAGCTCCAGGATTTAAAAATTAAAGTTTGCCATCTAGCGGTAGGCCCCGGGCATTTTGGGCTCAACCACCCAAACCCCCCCAAGTCTTTTAGGTGATCCGGGTATGATTTCTAAAGCGCATATTCGTGTTTTCGTTAGCGCTGGCTGACCCTTCCTGCCGTTACGCCGCAAACGTGAGGAAAGAACGGAAGGCCTTTAATGTCCTGCTGTGGCTGAGGCAGCAGCCACAGCTCCCTTGGTTGTCACACAGTGCAACGGAGATGGTTCTGCATAGTGTTAAATCCTGGACAATTTGAAAAAAAAGGAAAAAAAAAACAAAAAACAACTCCACAAGAAAAACCTTCAAAAATTTCACTGTGGTAAATAAATGAGGCAATGAAATGCAGTCATTTCCCTCCACTTTCTTCTCTTGCCTGGGACAGTGGTAATTCTCAGGGGGTTGTCTCCTTTTTCTTTTACATATTTATTTCCCTTTCAAACTGAGCCGTATCTGTGAGTGAAACTGCAGCAAGTTTGTGTGGAACTCCCTTGGTTTAGACCAAAGCTGCCCAGTGCCAGCACCTCTGCAGAAGCACGTGTCCTCCTCGAAAGAGTCCCTGGAGCATCCCCTGAGCAGTGTGTGTTGTCTATATGGACTCGTATGTGCCTATAGGATCCATATGAAGACCTCCCCTGGTGTATTTCCATGAGAAGGAAAGGGAAGAAGAGGTCGAGGATCCTTCATGGAGGACATTAGCATTATTTGCATGGCTGTGGCTGGGGAAAGGGCCTGGAGAGGTGAGGAAGGGAAGGTCTGGAAGGTGATCTACTTGGGTGCCCGGATTGTCATTAAGGAGCTGTAGGCATCCAGCCTGATGCCAGTACAGTCTCTCCTCTTCCCCACACACCACTTCTATTACAGAACTCCAGGTGGGATTTGCAATTTTTGCAGCATAATCACATTGTTGAGTCATATTTAATTTATGAACCACTACACACACACAAGATCATTTTCTCATATTGACGCTGAGCTGATTACTTCCCATTTTGTATTTATGCATTTGATATCTCTCTCTGCAGTGTAGCGCTTCATATTTGTCATTAGTGAACTTCATCTCGTTGATCTGAGACCATCTCTTCAATTTATCATTTTGCATTCTGATCCTGCCTGCCAGACTGAGCAAATTTTATAAGTGTACTCTATATTTATCCTCCAAATCACTAATAAAAATATTGACTAAAATCAGTTCTGAAGATCTCTGCACATCTGCTCGGAACACTCTCTTGAAATCTGCTTCCAGTTTGACATTGAGTCATTTGCAATAATACTTTGAGAATTTTTTCATCTATTTGTATACAAACTGATAATCATAATTTTGCATAAACTGCATTTTGCTAGCTTATATGTAAGAATTCAGGTTACTAGTGCCAAACGTCTTCTTAAATACATTGTTTACTGCTTCTTCCCATCATCAGTATTTACAATACAGATATTTATGTCCTGCTGCAAAACTGTGTCAACGCAGCTATGTCAGAAAGGAGTAATTTTTACCCCCTCCTTCACATGTATTAATTCATTAAATGAGAATTAAGTTTCCCTCTTTAATGGAGGAACTGATGAGGAATAAGCCACTTGATTTATGTTGAGAATCCAGGGGAAAAAAAATAGTTCTGTACCTTTTCATTTGTCTTTGCGCGCTGTATCAGCACAACAAAAATATTTGCTGATGATGTAGATGCTCCTTAATATAGCACATAGGACAGAAATGATGCAAGGGTCTATTAATCCAAAGATAGAATTCCTGGTAAAACATGAAAAAAAAAGAAAAGGACTTAATAACCATAATTGTGTCAGTTTTACTGCTGGCGAACAATTAGATCAGAAGACAAGTATTTCAAAACATCCAGAGCATAAATGCTTCCTGCTATTTAGGTGATCTTTTTCTGATTCAGAAGTTGCAGTTCATCTTACATTTTTAAATGTAAGAACCTCTTTAGGGCCTACATAGTGGGAGCCTCCAGATTTTGTAGTTTGCAGAGGAAAAGTATTTATCTTGTAACATAACAAAAAAAAATAATCACATGCTTATAAAAGGGCTCGGTTTTTCCCTGCATGAGACCTCTCACATGCAACGTCCCAGTTTCTGGCACGGGCTGGGGGATTTTAGGGACACTGCTGGCTGGGAATGTAGCATCCACATGCCAGCCCTCTCAGACAGGTGCTTGGGAAGAGGCCAGGAAAAAAACTTGTCCATAGCCCCGCGTGAAGGGAACGCAGGGAATCTGGGAAACGGCTCAAGGGCCAGCAAAGCCTGGCTTGGGCCACCAGCAATAAGGAGGCAGGATGGGTCTGGGTCTGGCCCTGACATCCAACAGCCTTGCTGGTTTTTGGGAGGGTGGATGAAGCCATTCCACTAAGAGCAGGAGCAAACATCATTTTGTAGGTGTCTGCCATACAATAGCAGTGGCCCCAGTGCAATGCCCCCCGAAAGGCGTAACTGCAGAGAGAGATGAATCACACCACGACCGAGTCAGCTCTCACATACAGCCAGTGTAGGTGTTATTATGACTGTAACGGGCTTCAGAAGAATTAATGGCACAAAAGCTGGGCTGGCAGCCCTTCCCGTTAGCAGCGATGCTGCTCAGATCACCTTCTCGTGTTACCATCACCCTTCCTTGAAGGAGGTTTGGCTGCAAACTCCTCCCAACCCCGTGCTAATTCCTGAGGATAACAGGGGCATCAATTAGGCACAAGCATGACTCAGAAGGTGAAATATTGCCCTTGGTGGGAAGTCAAGAGAGCGTGATTTTTCCCTGCCTTCACCGGCACGCATTGCCCTACCCACTAGGTGTCCCTGCCAGCCAGGGAAACAGCTCGCTGCAGCCAGGGCTGTAGTTGCTCCGTGCCATTTGGCTTCGGCTGAAAACATCAAAAACAAACAACAACCCAGGAAACATGTCTGAAATAACAACTTCTTCTTCTTCTTCTTTTTTTCTTTTTTAAACTTCCTTTTTGAAGCAGCTCCAAATCCACGCACAATGCGCAAAATGGAAAAGGCAGCTCTCCGTTTCGCCGTGTGGGGAAAAAGGAAGGTTTTGGCTCGAAGGAGAATGGTTTCCCTGGCTGGGTAGTGCTCAGGTGATGGGCTGCTCGGGCCGAAGCACCATCACTCCATCCTTCCAACCTCACCAGACAAATTGTACTGTAATCTCTTTCCTTGTTTTCCCCGTTTTTAAAATAGATGCTATTCTAATTTGTCTCCTCCACCACGGAGCTGTGAGCTTAAGTGAAGGGTGATGATGGTCCTTCTGCTTCCCAGTTAAAAGCTTGCAAAAAGAAACCCAAACAAAACAAAATCAGATTATTATCTATGTGTGGATGCTCAAGTCCCACCAATAAATGCCTGATTTGTGGGTAAACAGGGCTAGGTGGATGGATATAGGTGTCTGTAGCCTCAGGATGGATTAGGCATAACACACATGTTCAGTGGCTGCCTCTGTAAAGAAGAGACGGGCTGAGATTTGCTCCAGTAATCCCTGGAGATTTTCCAGAGGTCAGCAGAGAAGCAGAGAGGGAAGTAACGACATTAAAGGAAGCACATACTCGCAGATGTAGTGGCTTCTGCCAGCCTGGGAAGAGGGAGGGGAAGCAGGAGGTAAAAACTTGAAGATATGCTGGGCATTTTTTGTTTTTAAAAATGTTTTGTCTCTTTGCATTACAGAATTGGGGTGGGGAAAAAAAAACCTAAACAAAAAAACCTGTTTGCTCTATAAGCTGGAAAAATCAATTCCACATTTCTGCACTTCTCTCTCCTGATCCTGAACAAGGGCAACAGCATTTGCCCTGTCTCCCGGTGATGCTCGCTCAGAAAGAAGGGAAAACAGGCAGCAGAACCGGGTTTCCTGAAGCCATCACACATGAGGATTTCTGTATCAGAAGCCTCCTCTGAAGGCTCTGCATTTTGGAGCCATCAACAGAGATCATGGCCCGTTGTGGGCTGTACAAACACACAGAGAGAGAGGAGAGACACGATCCCTGTCACAAAGGACTTACTCTCTAAATAGAGACGATGGAGGAAAAAGAAGAGGGGGATTAGATACCAGTTAACCGGCTCAGGGTTGCACAGCTCCGTGAGGACGCCCGAGGCAGAAGAAGAAATTCTGATTTCCAGCCCAGCAATCTGCTCTTTCTCACAGACAACCACCTTTTTTTTGCTGTACTAACGCTTATGGGGCGTTAACGGCGCTAAAGATAATTATATATGACTTGGTATTTTTAACTAGTGGGAGCTTGACATCCAGGCACACACCTCGCTGAGCTGGGTCTCCCCCAGGGACAGAGCTCCCTTCCCAGCCCTAAAACAGTTCGGGGGGAGGGGGTGCTCAGCTGGTGACTATGAGGTGACCTTCACAGCAGAAAGGCAACACAAGCAAAGGGAGAGGGGGAGGAGGAGGAGGAAGGCCCAGCCCTTGTGAAATTCTGGCTGTTGAAACACCTTACCGTCTTGCAACACAAAGTCAAAAAACTCTTTGTCTTAAGAGATTTAAGAATAGACATAGGAAGAACTGTGTTTATCTCATGTTAATCACCTAGGCAACTGGGAAAGCAGAAGTCAGCTTCACTTTCTAGTGGGTTTTATAATCTGCCAGTTCATTCAAACGCCTTCTTCCGGCACATCAGAAATACATTGTCCTGCTGCAAATTTGCATTTTTTAAGAAGAAAAAAAAATGTGTCAATAAACAATCCATTTGGGCTTGTACTTTTTCCTTTAACCCAGGCATTAGGTGCCCACATGTCCAGGTAGTTATTTAACGGCCCAGGATCTGCATTAGAAGCAGAGGCTCCCTCCTCACTTTAATTTCTCCTCCCTGGGATCCCACCATTGCGGCAGCAAGGATTTGACAGAGACCACAGCCAAGGCACAGGCTGGGAACTGCCCTTTCCCCGTTGGAAGGGAACAACTAAAAACCTCTCACTCAAGCCTGAAAGGTGTTGTGAAGGATATATCCTGAAATTGAAATAATACCATGCAAACGCAGACCTGGAGCCGTGTATGTGGTTCATTCCAATCTAGGGTTATTTTTGTAAATAAAGGTTAGCATTAGCATCTGTTATTTTGCACAAGCACGTAAAAAAAGAGCATAGGTTGAAATTTCCGTGTTGAAACCGATCCTTCATGAGAAAATGAGACATTTAAACCACAAAATATTTCATAGACATCTTCTACAATCCTAAAAAAAAAAGTTAATTTTCATTTGATTGTTCCTTTTCTTGTCCAGATCGCTTTGCTTCTGGATAGATTTTGATAGCTTTTTCACAGGCTTCTTTTATTCCTAAATGGAAAAAACCCCTCCATCTTGGATGGCCTTTTCCTAGAAGAAAAACATGGTTTTGGTAATGTCTTTATTTACATTGTTTCAAAACCTATTTTCCTTGAAAGGAAATGTTTATGAGGTTTGGCTTTTCTCCCTACATTTCCTAGGCAGAGTTGATGGTGCTTTGCTCTGCCTGCCTAAGCCCAACATGAACTCCAAATAATTAGTATTATTTTATTCAGTGCAACAGATTTTCTGGGTTTTCTAGCTCATTTACAGCTAAGCAAGAGGGGGTGTGAAACCCTGATATTCCGTTTGGGCAACATTTATAAAGACTTCCCCCTTCCCGACTTCGCAAAGTTATAAATAATTATACAAAAGGCGCAAAGCTTTGGAGAAACAAGCCACATTTTATGAGGCCCAGAAACTGAGGGAATTAGGAATTTTTCCATTCCCTTGGATGAGTTTTGGTTTCAACGCTAGAAAGTCAGATTCATCTGAACAGGCTGAACAAATGGAAAAGTTATGAAGCCATGGACAAGATGATACACTTTGCTCCACAGAGGCTACTGAAGGTGGCAGAGAGAAGAAGAAACGCATGATCTGATCAGCCACCAATCTCTCCAGCAAAACCAGCACAAACCAAGCAAGAAGAAGAAAAACCAGAGCAAACCCTGGTAAACCCTTTTCAAGGGGATAAATTCCTGGTGGGGGTGAAGGGGGAAAGCTGTGTCTGTGGCCGTAGCTCTCAGGGCAGCGAGAACAACCTGAAGAGCACAGGGCTGAGGTGGGTGACCTGCCTCAACGAACATGGACAAACAGGAAAAGCTCCTAGATCCAACGTGTAGATCCAACAAACAGCCTGCAAGGGTTGTGGTTGGGTTTTTTTTTTCCCCAAGGTCATGCAGCAGTAAAGGGGAAAGAACTGAAGGCCTCGAAAATTCAGGAAGTGAAAGGAAACAGTCTGGATGTTTCTTAAATTTACAGTTAACAGAAGGTAGAGATATACTGCTGATACACTAAGATGGAATTAAAAATGAAACATTAAAGGCTCACTCTTGGTTATTTTCAATAATTAATGAATTAAATTCCTAACCATGCTGCATCTGCCTTTAAATTATAACACGGATCATGACACAGGATAAAGCCTGAAAACCTTATAGGATTTAAGGACAAGGTACTCCTGAAGAGGGTACAGCAAAGGGCTACGAAGATGTTCAGGGGACTGGAACAACAAGGAAGGGCTGAGGGACTCGGGTCTTTTTAGTCTGGAAAAGACTGAGGGGGGATCTGATCAATGCTTATAAATACTTCAAGGATGGGTGTCAGGAGGATGGGGCTGGTCTTTTCTCTGCGGTGCCCAGCACCAGGACAAGAAGAAACGGGCACAAACTTAAACACAGGAAGTTCCATCTAAACATAAGGAAGAACTTCTTTCCTTTGAGGGTGGCAGAGCCCTGGAAGAGGCTGCCCAGAGAGGTGGTGGAGTCTCCCTCTCTGGAGACATTCAAAACTCACCTGGACACGATCCTGCAAAGCAACTGTCATCTCCAAACAGACTTGTTGAACCCGGGCCCGGAAATTATGAATAACTGGGCAGTCATATGTGCAAAGAAAGACTCTGACATTGGCAGACAGAAAGTGTTAAGGTGATGGAATAAAGGAAAGGGACATTGGAATAAAATGGGGGCATTTGGCAAGGAGAAAGGTTCTGTGGCATTGGGAGCTGGCTGCACCCGGGGGGCATCTCTCTGGCTTTGTAGGAAAAAAAGAAGCTAAACCTGTATGTTACAAAGGGCTGCAATATGGGACAAGAAGCCATATGTTGTTGTTTCCACTCCCTCTGCAAAAGACATCCTCCCTAAAGTCTTGATCAAGGAATGGGTTGTAAATCATAGAGGAGGCAGGATGCAAAATTCAGTAATCTCCATTAACTGACACTAGGCTAAAACCATAATTGGTAAAAAAAAAAGTGGTTTGGGGCAGTCTATTAGCTTCTGCTTTGCTGTTCATCATTCTCACAAGTTCGTAACAGAGTACAAGGCAGTAAGATACCCAGCTGTCTATTAATAATTGATTTCATGTAACACATGAAGTCTGTGTAATCCGTTTCCTTGTTCCTCCGTTTAATAAAATCCATGAATCACGGTGACCAGTAAAGAGGCTGATTGACCACACGATGCTAACTCTTTTCCTAACTCCAGCTGCTGACTTGCACTTAAGAAAGCTAAATGTCTGCTAAATACTTTGTGGTTATAACAGGGATGCTGTGGAAAAGGGAGGCAATTAGTCAGCAGAGTAAGATAATGTTCGCTTTTGGATAAGAGCTTGTAACTCTGCCTTCTGCTACTTCCACTAGTTCAAAGTCTGCCCAACATTAGATACTAAAAGAACTGTTGACATAGATCTCTCTCTTTTTGGTCCAGTGTATTGCCTCTCCCAGACCTAAGGGAAGATTTAACTCGCAAGCAGGAGCTGCTTTTATTCTCAACATATTGCAATATGTATGTCAGTTCCATGATATCTACCTACCCCACAATGACAAAAGATTTCCTATTTTCAGTACCTTTTCAAGGTGAGGAACTGCTACTCTTCTTCTTTTACTAATAGGGAAATAGGGCACAGAGAGTGGGTTGAGGACCTGGCTTTGCTAGAGCTTTTCATTGTATTATTTCAGGCACTTCTGCTCGTCAACATATGTGTGTTTTTCACCAATGCCAAGATTTTCACTCAGCAAGTGTCACTTCCTTTGTTAGCTCCAAATGTGCAGAGGTTGAAAGGGCATCTTCACTCGTGAAAAATCTCTCAAGAACTTTTATAAATCATTCAGATTTCTGGATGAAAATGTTTCCTTTCACACACTTCTTAGTGCCAAATACAGGCCCATCTGGAATCATTATTAATTCTGTTGAACTGTTTAATTCCAAGTGTGGGGTTTTTTTTTTTTAAAGAAAGACTTGATTCAGTATTTTATAACCATAATTGGAATAGCGCATTAAGACTCAACAGCTCATTTTTTTATTCTGGGAAATGGCAAGCAACACATCTTGTACTCAATCAGTTACATTAGTGGAGCAATGCTGAAAAATCTTGTGTCATGCCTTTACCCCCACGTTTAATTCTTCTTATAAATTTATTTTCCATACACACAGAAACTAAAATACTCCTTGGGGGCTTAAGAGAGCTTCTTAAACAGTTTGGAGGACTCTTTTGTGCCTGCTCCATTGAGCACATCAGCCAGAGAATTAGAAGAATAGATGCCCTGCCACTGAAATGCCCGAGCAAAGTGCAAAGCATTCTCCTTCATATAAAAACTCAGGTCAAAATGGTTGTTTCTGGTTCATCATCAGGAACGAGCTATTAAATTCAGTTTGCAAGCAATGTCCCATTCACATTTCAAAAAATAAAAAGAAAAATCACACAAAACAAACAGTGGCTTTGTGTGAGTCTGCTTACCTAGTTTAATTTTGCATTAAACATTGCCTCTAGGATTTGTATGCACATGTCTGAGGGAGGGGAACTCAACTTTTTCTATCTTTGATCCCAATGGCCCAATTCCCATTGACTCAAACTCAGGTCAGCTGGGGACTTCTCTGCAAGACTTCTCCGTGTGCAAGCGATGCAGGAGACACTTGGGTTGTATGTTTGGCTCTTTGACCGTGACGTTGAAGAGCAGCCACATGTCTTCATACCTGTGTGTGGTGGCACAGCCCACTGGGTGCCATCAGGGTGTAGATGAAAGCACCAAAAGGTTGTCATCCCTAGAAGCAGGTGATTAATGCTCGGCCACAGAGATCTGTGGGTATGGAATCAGTCAGGTTTTAGAGTGGTACAATTATAAATTCATAGCCAGACTGTCATGATACAAATTAGTCTCAGTGCTCACTTCTTTGGCAAAACTCCCATTCTTTGGATGCCTTTCTGGTGGAATTTACTGTGACATGAAAGATATCCAAAATACGGATAGAAGGAATAGTTTTCCAAGTGCAAAATTCACCACAAGTGTTCACCATAAAATAAGCTGTAAGGGAGCTTTCATGTCTCTGGTCCACAAGAGGGTCAGCTTTGAAGTGAGATGAAGTTATTCAGGGCCTTATCCAGGTGGGTTTTGAATATATTCAAGCATGGAGAGTCTACAACCTCTCTGAGCTCCTGTTCTAGTGCTTGATCATCTTCACTATGCAGCTCTTCTCTTTATATGTAATTGGGATTTACCTTGCTCCAGCTGGTGTTCACTGCCCCTTGCCCTTTTGCTGTGCACCCCCAAGAAGAGTTTGGCTCCATCTTCTCTAAAACCACTTAATAGGTAGTTACACAGAGCAATAAGATATTCTCTTAGCCATGTCTTCTTTGGGATGAACAACCAGCATTCTCAGCCTGTCCTTGTACACCACAGGATCCAGCACCCTGAGCATCCTGGTGGCTGTTGCTGAACTTGCTTCAGTGTGGAACCATAGAATCCTAGAATGGTTTGAGTTGAAAGGGATCTTAGAGACCTTCTAGTTCCAACTCTCCTGCCATGGGCAGGGACACCTCCCACTAGACCCAGGTTGCTCAGAGCCCCATCCAACGTGGCCTTGAACACCTCCAACACATCTACCACTTCTTGAACCATAGAATCCTAGAATGGTTTGAGTTGAAAGGGATCTTAGAGACCTTCTAGTTCCAACTCTCCTGCCATGGGCAGGGACACCTCCCACTAGACCCAGGTTGCTCAGAGCCCCATCCAACGTGGCCTTGAACACCTCCAACACATCTACCACTTCTTTGAGCAACCTGTTCCAGTGTATCACCACCCTCACAGCTTTAATGAAGATATTAAATAGCATCAGAGCCAGTAGTGCCTCCTGAGGAACACCACTAGTGTTCACCACTGGCTAGTTCAACTCTGACCTGGTGTGTGTTCTTCCTTCAGCCCCGTGGTCCAGCCAATTTTCTATTCAATCTTGTCCTTCTCCTGATCAGTCCTCACATCTCCAACTCAGCACCCAGGATACTACTGGAGAGTGTCAAAAGCCTTATCAAGGTTCAGGGAAACAACATCTGCTGCTCCCCATTGCCTACTGAGATACCCATTGCCCACTGGCACTGCCCATTGGCATCACTGCCCTTAGTGCTGTCCACCCTGTTCATCACAGAGACCTCGTGAAAGGATCCTAATGAAATTGGTTTCCTGGTACAGCTAATATAGCACTGAGGACTTGATTGAATAGCAACACCAAGAGACAACGGCAAAATAAATGCTGTTTGAAAATATTGCTGCAAACTCATCATATCCATAGATAAAGGGTTGATGTGTTAGGAATCAGCTTCCCTGGAATATTCCTCTAATTGTTATGGTTCTTTAGGTGTAGGGAAATAATTTTCTGGATTTGGATCACTACGTTAGTTAGTCTGACAAGCCCAAAATAAAGCAAATTTTCACACATCAATCATTAGCATATTTGCCTAAGAAACAGTGTGCAGAATTCATGCAAAATCAACAGCTTATTCAAGTAAATACATATTCATAATTATTCTATGTGAAATACTGCCTTCTGAGTTTATTCAGTGAATACTAACTACTTTCCTAACACTTATACCAAAATAACAGTTCCCCTGTTACTATGGAGAGGGAGAGGAGAAAGTACTGTGCTTCAGCACTAATTGTAAAGTCTTTGGAGTACGAACAAGATAGTGTCATTCCCTCATATACAGTAATAATAATTTAGCAGCCCAAAGTGTTACATTCAAGGTTTTAGAGAGAGACACAGAAAGATGCTGATGGTCTAGAGACCTACCGAAGGGTTGTTTTATGGGAGGGACATTTTCAGAGATAATGAAGGGAAAGTGTAACTCTCAGCTGAAGCGAAACAAACATGAGCACAGATCTGGCATTAGCAAACGTGCTACATCTTAAACCGATTCTAGCTGGCTGGACACAACCATTGCTATCACAGCCAATCCCTTTTGCACCTCGGTTAGCAAAGCCAAGTGAGGATACATATACTTGAAGGAATCAGTATGCACGTGTGTGCACGTACACACCTGCAGACACACATCCATTTGATTCCTCATCTCCATAACCTGATCTGCCTGCAGCAAGCAATCGCTCCACTTCACCCCTCCAACGCGTTGGAAAGGACAAGCCTTGCATGTTTTATTACCACGGGTGTAGAAAAACTAGACTGCAACTCACATTGATCAGGGAGCCAATAAGGCGAGGAACCCTCCTTGCAATATGGAGCCTGCAGGAGCAGTGATTGCCCAGCGGCGATTGCAGCGCTGCCAAGCGTCACCGCAGCGAGGAGGCACAGAGAGACTCTCTCAAATAAAGGACGGGGCACGCTGCGTTTCACAGTGCAGCTAAAAATAATATTTGACACTTTAACACCTTTTTGCTGAGGATTACTAAGCACTTTGTACAAGCTAATGATATTCGGGTTCCAAGCACCCGTATGTGGGGTGTTTTCCATATATGATATTCGGGTTCCAAGCACCCGTATGTGGCAGTTTTCCATATGGCAGAGGGGCTTTTTCATCCCTAAAAGCATGTCGCTCTCATTATTATGCAGCAGATTTTTTTTTTTTTTTGTTTCTGTACACCAGGCCTGGGTTCTTACAAGGAAGTGATTATACTTGTCTAAATGGAGATTCTGGTGACAAGATAATTTACAACGCTCTGTTGCATAATCATTGAGCCAAGGTCAGGGAAACCATTGATGTAGCAAAGTCAGGGCAGCTGTAAATAAAACACACATCACGGAAGGGTTCATTCTCAGTGGGAACAGACGGAGAAGAAAGAACAGACAAGAAAGAATCTTGCCATGGTAAAATCTTATCCCCCCCCCTCTTTGACTCCACAGATCCTGTGCCTGGCTAATTAAAGAAGGAGGTGTAACTATCAATCTAATCTCGCTTGTTCTCAAATTTGCCATAATTTCTACACTTGAGAGGCTTGGTGAAATGAAACAGCACTACTACAGTTTTCCATTCATCAGCAGGAAGCAGAACAACTCAGGGAATTGAGCTAAAAATAATGAAGAAGAAGCGGGATCAGGTGCCGCGCACATGCATCTGTGTCTGCACACGGGCATTCAGGCACAGGAGCATTCACTGGAGGCAGGAGCAGGAGATGAGCACCACCAGTCATTTCATCTCGCCATATGAATGCTTGCAGATGTACTCCCAGCTTACCTATTCAAGGCAAAAATGCCCAGGAAAACTGCCATCAAATGATGCTATAAACAAAACCCGGCTTTTCAAACCAATATGGCCACCAGAATCATAGAATCATAGAATCATTGAGGTTGGAAGAGACCCTTGGGATCATCGAGTCCAACCATCTACCCTACTCTACAAAGTCCTCCCCTACACCATGTCCCTTAGCACTGCATCTAAATGACCCTTAAACACAGCCAGGGATGGTGACTCCCCCCCCTCCCTGGGCAGCCTGTTCCAATGCCCTATCACTCTTTCGGTGAAAAATTCCTTCCTAATGTTCAATCTAACCCTACCCTGTTGGAGCTTGAAGCGATTCCCTCTCGTTCTATTGTTAATTACCTGCGAGAAGAGACCAGCACCAACCTCTCTACAGTGTCCTTTCAAGTAGTTGTAGAGAGTGATGAGGTCTCCCCTCAGCCTCCTCTTCCTCATACTAAACAGTCCCAACTCCCTCAGCCGCTCCTCATACGATTTGTTTTCCAGCCCCCTCACCAGCTTCGTCGCCCTCCTCTGCACTCGCTCCAGCACCTCGATATCTCTCTTGTATTGAGGTGCCCAAAACTGGACACAATACTCGAGGTGTGGCCTCACCAGTGCCGAGTACAGGGGCACAATCACCTCCCTACTTCTGCTGGCCACACTATTTCTAATACAAGCCAGAATGCCGTTGGCTTTCTTGGCCACCTGGGCATGACACCATCAGCGGTGCTGCAGGAGCCACTCGGGAGCTGCTGGGGCAACCACAGCACGCAGGGTGCTCGGCACGTGGCCCTGTCCCCAGCCCAGGGTGGGTGCAGAGCAGAGATGGCACCCTTCAGCAGGAAGCTCTGGTGTTATTTCACACGCACCCCCCATCGCTTTGCATTTGGGCAGCAACACGAGAGTTTTTCAGAAAGAATTGGGGTGACTTTGGTACCTTTTCCATACAGGGACATCGGGAGCGAGGTGCAGGGCTGCTGGAGGGGGCTCTGCTCGGCACGACATGGATGCAGCTGGTCCAGAACCTCCTTGGAAAGATGGACTGGTCAGACACACAGATATCCTGGATGGTCAGAGCTGTTCTTCAAAATCCACTTGTGTGAGATCCCTGAAAGAGAGAGGACATGCCTGAGGGGCCGGCCCTAGGATGGAGGACTGAACTAAATAAGTAGTTCTTACCCCAGGAACCCGCTATCCAGCAAGAAGGATTTCTGAGAAAGATTCTTCAACATTACCACAAGGCAGCCAAAACATACAATTACTTGCCATGTTCCAGGAAAAGCCTGAACTATCTAGTTGGCAGCTCTTTTTAAAAGCGTATAAAGAAGTGATAACGGGCCAAATCCTCAAGCCAGTGTGAATCAACTCTATTTGCTTGCCTCCACTGGAACACCCACTCTTTATTTCAGTTAAGGAGCTAACACACAGCCTCTTAATATGCATTTATGTTAATATGTGCACTTTGCAGGGCTAGGTAGATTGCAAGGCTGGCACGTGTCAGACTAAATGGCTTCCAAAAGCCAAGGGACCTAACTGGAAGCTGCCATTCAGAGTGACTGGCTGACAACATGTGGAACCTCTCCGGAAAAAGCCTTCCCACCTCAAGCACCTCCTTGTGATTAATCTTTCACACAGACAATACACATTACTATTTCAAGAAGCTGAATTTTTAAGGTCAGAATACATTAATGAACGGAGAAAAACCATGAAGAAATTAGCATCTTGTGGACCTGCACTGGCAGGTGGGTTGGACTAAATGATCTCCAGAGGTCCCTTCCAACCCTATCATTCTGTGATTCTGTGATCTTCAAGCACTGTGAGACACAGGGAAAGAACACATAGATGGAGTAGCCAGATCCCTTTCAAGGCCACAGCTGTAGCCCCTCTCTGCAACGTTGCCTCCTGGCAGTGAGACTCGGTCCAATCCCAGAATCTGGACTCAGTGCCAATCACTCCAGTGTTATTAAGATGCGTGGCACCATGGTGGAATTTGAATCAATGCTGCTTTCCCACAGGTTGGAGCGGGCTGGGGAGCAAAAGCTGACATGCAAAGTCACAGAGCTGCCCAGTAATGATGAGGTTGTGGATTGTGCAAGCTTAGAAAATAATCTGGAATAAGGAACGTGAGCATTATTGCCTTTGACACTGTGTCTGATCTCGAACTGCTGTTAGATGATTCTGCCCCTCTACTCTGCTCTGGTGAGACCCCACCTGGAGTACTGCGTCCAGCCCCGGAGTCCTCAGCATAGGAACAACATGGACCTGTTGAAATGGGTCCAGAGGAAGGCCGTGAAGATGCTCAGGGGACTGGAGTACCTCTGCTATGAAGACAGGCTGAGAGAGTTGGGGTTGTTCAGCCTGGAGAAGAGAAGGCTCCGGGGAGAACTTACAGCAGCCTTCTAGTACCTGAAGGAGGCTCCAGGAGAGATGGGGAGGGACTCCTGATCAGGGAGTGGAGCGATAGGACGAGGGGGAATGGTTTTAAACTCAAAGAGGAGAGATTTAGATGAGGTATTAGGAAGAAACTCTTTCCTGTGAGGGTGGTGAGACACTGGAACAGGTTGCCCAGACAAGTTGTGGATGCCCCATCCCTGGAGGTGTTCAAGGCCAGGCTGGATGGGGCTTGGAGCAACCTGGTCTGGTGGGAGGTGTCCCTGCCCATGGCAGGGGGCTGGAACGCAATGATCTTCAAGCTCCCTTCCAACCCAAACCATTCAACGATTCTATGATTCTATACAACTTAAACTATGAGTATGTGACAAAATTCGAGATTGTTTCACAAAGACTTGTCATCCTCCTTCACCAGATCACTCTCTGTAAGACATGAGGTAGGGGGAGTTCAAATACATCACATCAGAATGAATATAAATGGTAATGATCATGCTCCTCCACAACACAGATCCCTTCCAACCCAAACCATTCAACGATCCTATGATTCTATACAACTTAAACTACGAGTATCTGACAGAATTTGAGATTGTTTCAAAAAGACTTGTCATCCTCCTTCACCAGATCGCTCTCTGTAAGACATGAGGGAGGGGGAGTTCAAATACATCACATCAGAACGAATATAAATGGTAATGATCATGCTCTTCCACAACATTGCTGCTCTAAGGAATCAGTTAATTAACCCTGAATCGAGCAGGCTTGCCGCTCAGGAATACAGCAGTTGAATTGATACCAGCTTCCTGACCCCTGCCTCTCAAGGACAAGATTCAGTAACCCTAATTTATGTTAAACATTAGCTTACCCTGTGAGGAACCTTGAGAAATCAATAGGGATTGCACTGCACGAGTAAGAGTGGCAGAATCTGATGCCAATTATAAACTCGGATTGGCCCTCAACTGGGTATTTCTGTCTGCTTTTTAGTTTTTTATTCTGTCTTTTCATATTCCTCCTCCCCCATGTCTGCACCCAAGAAGATACAGAACCCTCCCTCTTACAGAAGGCATTTGAATGGTTGTGCTTTTCCTCTTTAATCCAAAAAGTATGAATATTTCTTGTTACAGGAAGGTAATGTTTGACAAAACTTGGCAGATTGGAGTGTATTTCTAAACCTGGAACGAGCCCAGCCTTCTTGACAAAATGGAAGCAAAAATTTGTGGCTTTTAAATGTGAAGTGGTTTATTTCTTTTTGAACAAAAAAGTGGAGCTGAAATCACTAGAGAAAGCATTAAGAGAAGCAATCTGGGTTTAAAGAAAAGGAGATATAAGATCTGCACTTTTTTTTTTTTTTTTTTTTAACCAAAGCGCGTGGGGGAAGAGGTGGATAGAAACAAGGGGACGTATTTTCCATTTGCAGTTCCTTTCCCCAGATTTTCCCAGAAGCAGAACAGACTGCAGTCGGGAACTGAAAGCCTTAAGATACTGGTAAAGAGAAGAATACCCGTGTGATGCAAATGGGAGGTGTGAAAGAAAAACCCTTCAGCCTTTTATTTTGAGACAGCTCAAAGTTAAATTTCATCTCGCTGCGCCAGGAAACTGGGTCTCCCGAGAGCTGTAGCTTGGGTTTCTGTGTCTCCTCTCTGCTCCAGCCTCCCATGTTGGACTCCTTCTCTAAAATGCCACTGCCACATGCCACATACAGCAGGCTGGTGGCCACAGCTTGGCCAGAAAAGTACATGTTGCCACTGGAGCAGAAGTTGGGAACAGGGAAGCTGGAGGCTGGTGGGGGCAGCTCCCCACTGGCTTCACAGGGAAGTAACTCAGGCCTCCACCTTTTGGGTGAGCTCAAACGCACCCGAGGGCTTCCACATCTCCCGCTGAAAGAGCTGTCAGTGTTGTGAGAATTGGTCACATGGCAGAACATTGCATTTTTGATCAAAAACATTGTTTTAATGGGAAATTTAGAAGCAGGCCTATTGTTACTGAAAAGGAACGGTTCCAAAACAAACCCTCCCTGGGATCTCAGGAATGAAATCACGCAGAAATCATCCTTCCACCACTGATGTGCCGGCACAATAGATACCAATGTTTTCTGCTCCTGAATGACTGTTGTTCACTCTGCCTTTTTCTTCAAAGCCGAGTGACAGATTGTGCTGGAATGAGAGGGGAGGCATCGCTACCTTGGAGCTGTGTAACTGCCTGTGACTGTGCAACAGCGACTAGTTTTGAGTCTCTATTTCTCCCCAGTTTAGTAGGTACTTTTCTGTTTGAATTGGATGCTTTGAGATTTTTTTGAGCTTGTTTTTATGTCTGACTGCCTGAGACTATTAGATACCTAGCAAGCTAAAAGAAAAAAAAAAAACAAAAACCAGCTGTGTCTGGCTCTGGTGTTGTTTTCTGCTTCTATCCTAAAGCCATGTCAGGTTGAAACAAGGTACACAGCATCTCTCCCATCCTCCTGCTTCGACAGTGTCCTGGTTTCCATGGAAAAGAAAACCTGCAGTATACGCTGAAAGGGAATTGCAGCGTGGTCAAATAGGTCCCTGATGTAGCTGCTGGGGGAAGCAGGTCTGCAGGCACCTGCCCTGCTGCAGAGACAGAGCCAGCAAGTCAGGAGCATCTTATTCTCTCTGTGGATGCAAACAAGAAGATTTATTGCTCAGCATAGTATTGCCTCTGGGGCTGGCATTGGATTTCTCCCCAAACTGTTACTTCATTTCATGTTCCTTTCAAGCTCCTCTGCTGTGCAGAAAATTTTAGAAGGAAATGCCACTGGATTACACAGCTGCTGTCTGCCTGGGCTTTAAATGTGCCAATTTGCATCAGTCTGTAGGCAGTGCTGAGAACAGGCTGGAAGTGACTGCAGCCTTCCGATGTTACTAGTGGCATCTTACTTGCAAATCTGAAACAATCGAAGGGAAAAGGTGCAGAGAGCTAGAGACAGCCAGCTCTGAGCTACTAAAAATAATAAATCCTGCTTTTCTTCTGCGGAAAGCATGTGTGAAACACAGCACTCTTGAGGGACGCCCTACAAGACGCCAGCACGAAGCTGCTGTAATTGATGGAAGAAAAATGAGGTTCACAAAGTGAAAATGTCCCAGTTTGTGTAACCGATTAGGCTGGGAAGGAAAATTGTTGAGAACAAGCCTGTCACTAAACACACAAAGTAACAGTACCATGTACTATGAGAAAGCCGATTCCTATCCTTGCTTCGCAGACACGAACAATTTGGACAAGAACCCAACTTCAGAAATGCTGGCTGAAAGTGAAGCTCTGAAGCTTTGCAGTTGCCTTTTAACAGCTAAGCAGGCATATTGTTATGGGAAGCATCAGTACAAAATCTTCTACTGTTACCTTTACAGTGTGCAGGCAGGTTTTAATCTCTTACAGAGACCTGCTCTCTTGCTGTTCAGTCTTGGGGTTAAGCAAGGACTTTGTGCCTTGGCAGACTGGGAAGAAGAGGAGGCAACGTGAGCAGCCTGAAAATTGGCCGTCTGCCTCGACTCCTGTGAAATCACTTCTGCTGTTAAGAGGTGTCTCTTGGGAACCAGACAGAGATGTTGGGCTAGGATTCCTGCGTGAAGGAACTGCCTGGCATGTTGGCTGCACATCCTCATTTTGGGACTGGTATGTACTTGTGAATAAAGCGATTCAAATTTAGAATACCCTCAGACTTCTTTGATGCCCAAAAGGAAGGCATAAGCACCTGCTAGTGATGGAAAGAGCACACAGATGTTAGAAGTCAAGGCAAAAAAACTTCAATATACTGCCATTTGCCCTTCTTTGTATGACAGACTTTTAAAGGGTAGAGTCCAAGGAAAATGCTGTATATATTCAGCGCTTCCTTAGAGGAAGGTAATGAACCCTTAAGACACATATGTTGATGAACCAGGTTAGTAAAACACAACATTATTTAGTAACCACCATTCTAGAGGTGTTGAATGGTAACTAACTGAATGGTAACTAACATTATTTCAGGAGATTACTAAATATTTATATCAACAACATCATGACTGCAATACCATCTACTCAGGAGTGCCTCTCTCCTCAGGGTTACACCCTCTGTTTCAGTTGGCCCATTTGAGGAGCTCAGTGTTCAGTATCACAGTCTGAGCCTACAGCAAAGCACTTAAAAGGCCTTAACTAGTAAATTAACAACCCTGTTTTCAAATGGGTGTGTGAGAGGAAGAAGAGTTAGCACTTAAAAAACTTAAGTAAAGATCATATAGAAATATTTATAGAAACTAACATGTACAGCTGCTACTATGATTATCTTGTGGGATTCATTAAGGCCCTGTTTGACATTCAAATAAGTCCTTGTTTCTTGTGGCAAGAAAGAAAGAGAGTGTGTACTTTAAAGAAATTACAGGATTTAGAAATGAAGATGAAAGATTCAGAACTATCTTCTAGTTACTTTCTGTTCCCTTTGCCCTCTTATAAACTGGAAATATTATGTTAATAGGTACAGTGGCCTCTGATGTACTGCATAGAATGAAATGAGAAAATTAATAGGGGAAGCACCAAATAAGACACCTGAAAGACGACGATTAAAAGACGAAAGTTGGCCCATTTGAGGAGCTCAGTGTTCAGTATCACAGTCTGAGCCTACAGCAAAGCACTTAAAAGGCCTTAACTAGTAAATTAACAACCCTGTTTTCAAATGGGTGTGTGAGAGGAAGAAGAGTTAGCACTTAAAAAACTTAAGTAAAGATCATATAGAAATATTTATAGAAACTAACATGTACAGCTGCTACTATCATTATCTTGTGGGATTCATTAAGGCCCTGTTTGACATTCAAATAAGTCCTTGTTTCTTGTGGCAAGAAAGAAAGAGAGTGTGTACTTTAAAGAAATTACAGGATTTAGAAAAGAAGATGAAAGATTCAGAACTATCTTCTAGTTACTTTCTGTTCCCTTTGCCCTCTTATAAACTGGAAATATTATGTTAATAGGTACAGTGGCCTCTGATGTACTGCATAGAATGAAATGAGAAAATTAATAGGGGAAGCACCAAATAAGACACCTGAAAGAAGATGATTAAAAGATGAATAAGAATATTATATCACTTTTCAACATGGCATTATAGAGCCCAACCTCACCTTTTTTTCAGGTTTCATTAAGCAAGTGACTGGATAGGGCTGGTTCTTTCCAAGTGTTAAAGTGGTTTCATTAAGCAAGTGACTGGATAGGGCTACTTCTTTCACAGACCCGCGCAGCCTATTAAAAAGGCAAGATACATTCACTCCTGTATTTGCATGCCAATACCATGCAAGGCCTAGAAATTACTCCACCAACAATGGAAGTTCCTATGGATTTGTATTTCACAGCTCTCCTCCCTCAGAACTTTGCCAGGAAGGCCATCCTGTGGGTGGGACTGGGCAGAGTCCCACCCTGGCTGCTGAGCATCCTCATGGCTGCTCCACAGGCATCTCTGCAGCCAAGGCTCCTCATGCTTCCTTTATTAAACACAGAAGCAAAGGGGGTTTGTATCACACCATCTGCCCTTCTTTCTCCCTGACTCTCCCCTCAATCATCCCATGATAGCACAGATCAGCCAGAAGTTTCAACTATAGCTTTAGGGGAACTGAAAACGTGTGCCTTTTGCTCCTCATTTGTCATTCAGCAACACTCAAATTTAAGGTGTGGGTCCTACTGATGCAGGATCAAAACTTGATGCATCTTGAGCAAATGCTTCCAAGCATTAAAGAAGTCATTAGCCATTCAGGCTTATTCCTCTTGGACTCCCATTTGTTCCTGAATATCTACCAACCATATACAAGAGAGTTTCTTTCCATATGTGGGCTGTAGGAGGTAATGCTCAAATACTATGATGATGAAGATAATCTAAAAATATGTAAAATCTGAGCGGATTAGACTAAAATAGACACGGACGAGGATGTGTTGGGAGATGATCCTTCTACTTGAAACTTTCACCTTAATGTGGCAAGAACTGACATTTTTTTTTCTCTCTTGGTACATTATAAACCCTGCCTTTTTCCCCAGGCAAAAAGATGTAGCATTGAGAACAGCATTAAGTGGGTGAAAAATATAAGAACTGGCAGATTGAAGGGTCGTGGAAGATGTTCTGGTTTTTTATCAGCTTATTACATGAATATTATATTTGGGTTTGTGGTGGTTGTATGCCTGGAAAAAATAAATTTTACACATTAAAAAAAACAACCCAGAAAAAATAGCATATTGCAATATATCTTCACCTGTTATATATAGGCAAACTCATGTTAGGAATGGGTTCTCACATTCAGAGTGGTTATTAAGAAGCTGATTTTGACCTTTAGAACCAACTTTCGTTGTATGGAAGTTTTGAAGCTACACACATTAAAGACTGAGATGCTCAGATATTGTAGTAACTGGACTGACTGGTACAACATATGGCTATCAGAAAGCAGTAGGATTTTCCTTTTTCTTTTCAATTCATACAGGTTGCATCACCTGGCATCTTGCTTTAAAATTTAGCTGGAAATAAACCTCAGTCAAAATTCACTCGTAGCAGAGTGAATGCCAAATGCTTTGGAAGATGGTTTTGTATCCAAGTGCCTCCATTCTCTCAAACACTCCTTTCTAGAAAGAAGAGATTTTCAAGTTCATTAAAAACATTAGACAAGATTCCAGTTGATCTGATTTTCTTTCACAAGACTTGAGCTGTACCTCACAGTTTCTGGCACATCCCCCTAAATAAGCAATGTCACATCCCTGTTGCCATGCTGCATCTGTGGGGCAGAATAAGTAAAACCTTCCTGTTACACAGGGACGTTTCAGCCTGTGCCACTCAATTCTAGTTCTACCTACACGTTCCTGCTTGATTTACCAAAGGCTGTTCCCTTAGATACCTGCTCAACCTCCATCTGAATGGGATCACTGGAAACAAGAGTTCTTGGCATAAGTACTAGAAAAAAGTGACAGGAAGAGGCAGGAGAATGGAAGGAAAATGATCAGAGTAAAGGGAAAATAACTGTTCTGTACTGGTCAATCTCTGAGAGCTTTCTCTTATCTTGCATTTTATCACTATATCCCTCTCAAATGCTTAACTACTCCAAAATTATTTTTTTCTTGGTTATTTTTACAGGGGCTGTGCAGATTGATCTGGAGGATCTCCATTCTGGATGCTATTAAGCCAGTATTATCTACTTGTTCTGACAGCTGGTCTATGACAAGAAATCAGCTGGTATCATTCCTCTGTCTTTCTCTTCTGTTCAGAAGGAAACATTTCACCCAAAATACTCTCATTTCAAATTTCAGAATTTTTCTTTATGTCTGAAATTATCTTGGGCTTCCTGGCTCTCTGAAAGAAAAATCCCAGGGTTGTTTTGAACATCTTTCATACGTTCTACTCTTCAATAAAGATGAAATGTTTATGTCTTCAACTTTTATGTCTGGAACACATCTATATGTCAGGAGGGTGCAGTTACAGAGGTGCTACAGCAAGGAGGTTAAATGCCCACAGACGTGTCGTGTCATGAAGATTGATTTAGCTTGGTTAACACATTCGACGCTTCCTTTTCATGTGGGAATGTTCCTAAAGGAGTATCTTGTACTTTGGGAACATCCTTATCTGCTACGTGATCTGAATTCATGTTCTTTTAATACCACATCCTCTAATTCGCCTTTTCATACTTTCTTCTGCTGAAAGAGTTTCCTTGAGAACCACAGTAAGTCGCGTTTCTTTATTGCTTATCAAGGCCACTGTCTCTCTTGGAATCAAAACACCACAGTGACAATCTGCAACTCATTCTCTTTTAGATACACGTGGGCATCAATTTCCAAGGATGAAAACCCTTTCCCCATGAAATCGTGTTTCCTAATCCCCTGCAATAACACTGGGAAATCACACACTGCCTGACAGTGGCTTCTCTCCAGCTTTCAGCTACACTTTCAATGACAGGGGCTCCAGAGCAGCCACACCTCCATGGAGTCACACTCTTTCCCATCTCTAGCTCCGTGCAACAAGCCCACCCCATCGAGTCCTCCTTCACTTCAGGGTCACATCCCTCCCAGGACATTTTTGGTACCTCAAGCTTCATCTTTGTTTATCGGGGAAGACCTCAAAGCGGTGGTGGGGTCAGGCTTCAGGTCCTTCTCTGGAAAAAACAAAAGAAGATTCTAACTGTAGCTTATGAGGATTGATGCAGAGCAACTGACTGCATTTTGCAAAGGAGAATGAACTATGCACGGGCTATCCAATAAACGAATGATTTAAACCAATTTGCAAGTCATATTGACTCCATGTTCTTTTAGGAGGTACCCTGCAGGCTTTTAGGGAGACACTTATAGAGGAGTTGTGCCTACCAGGAAACAAAGCACTGGCTAAAAGACTACCAATGGAATCTAAGCAGCTCCATATGGGAGGGGATTTTCCTCCTTTTCTTGAAATGCAGAAATTTCGAAGTGCAAAGGGATTTCTAAAGCACAAGCAAAGACAACAGCAGTAGCATAGCCTAAATCACCACTACAGGATTTCCAGACACTACCTATCGTGGACATAGAAAATAAAAATGTTGCAGAGAAGTAAAAGAAATGCGTAAAAGTAAATGCTAGCCATATACAAATGCTAGTCCTAATTGCTATTCATAGGTGATGATAATTAACCCACAAGCAACACTAGAGAGGTTTATTAATCTGTAACCAATCTTGAGAATATGAGGAGGGCTGACCAAGTTCCCATGTAACAACCAGACCACACAATTATCCACTGTGCCTGAATGGGACACAGCAAGAGGAGTATAAAATATCCTGAAGGATGCTGAGAGGTTTGAAAGGTGTTCACCGCTTGGTAGAATGGAAAGCAGCAGAAACAAAAGGGCTGGTGATAAAGGGGAGACCCGAGAGAGCTGGGAAGGAAGGCTGGTATGGCTAAGTTTCTCAATGATCCTTCTGATGCCATCTGAATACAAAAAATAAGCAAAGACAACCTGATTTCCTTGGACAAAATCCCTTAACTTCGTGGCAATTTGCTCTAATGAGATGAAATCTTGTTTTGGAACCGAGGAGGTTATATAGGGTAAGGGCAGAAACTGGACTCAGGGAGATGCTTACAGTTCCTCAGAGCATGCCAGGCAGTAACTTTTGCTCTTTAAACTTGACGTAAATAACGCCAAACTATTCCCCTTTCCACACTCTATTACAACTAGTTGGTTTTGTTATTAATAGTAACAATTACTGGTAGTGGAGCAGCACCTGGAGATCTTAACCGAGATCAGCCCTATTGTGCTCCCTACTTTGCAAACACCTCATAAGCTGGAGCTTGCAGCCTCACCCTGCCCGGGAGCTCAACTCTAAAAAGACAAAGCAATCAAAAGATAGGAGACCAGAGCGTGGAGAGACTGGAAGGGAATCAGCCAAAGGTCACATCTCAATGTCAGAAGGACAAGCAAAATGAGGTGCTGAGCCAGTACTCAGCTAACAAGCCCCAGCTGATTCACACTGGTACCTTAGTGATGCTTCCCAAAGACCTGACTCTGACAAGATTGGCTCTTTCAAAGAAAAACTTACAAAAAATCCCCAAATTTCTTGCCCACGCTTTCCTTCAGTGATGGAGATGTTTATCAGCCTCTAATATGTAGCACAGGTTAGCTCAACAACCCGATTGATTGAATTTTTATGCTTGTACCTGAGCAATTTGAGCCCATACTGCAGTCAACCAGAACACTTTTCAAATCACAGAAAGGTTTGGGTTGGAAGGGATCTTAAAGATCATCCAGTTCCAGCCCCCTGCCCTGGGCAGGGACACCTCCCACCAGACCAGGTTGCTCCAAGCCCCATCCAGCCTGGCCTTGGACACCTCCAGGGATGGGGCAGCCACAGCTTCTCTGGGCAACCTGTTCCAGTGTCTCACCACCCGCACAGGAAAGAGTTTCTTCCCAAGACCTAATCTAAATCTTCCCTTTTTCAATTTAAAACCATTACCCCTCATCCTATCACTCCACTCCCTGATCAAGAGTCCCTCCCCATCTCTCCTGGAGCCCCCTTTAGGTACTGGAAGGGGCTCTAAGGTCTCCCTGAAGCCTTCTCTTCTCCAGGCTGAACAACCCCAACTCTCTCAGCCTGTCCTCCGCTTTCTTTTTTTTTTCTGGCCTCTTTTTGATCCATGCATCCTCAGTTCTCTCCTATTATAGCTAGATATTTGCCACAGGCAAACAACTGTTTGTCTCCTCAGCTCCAGCTGAAGGCAACGAATGTCCAGTGAGAAATACAAAAGCACATTTGAGGAGAGGAACTACAGGCTGAACATCAAGCCTTTCATCTGGAGGGATGGGAAAGCACTGTCCAAGAGCGATGAAAAGCTCCTTGTGGCTGGAGAAGGCTGGGAGATGGCAGCCATGCTGGCAACCAGCACATCCTTGCTGCAGAGGGATGGGGAGGTGGAATATTTCCATCAAGGATACAAACGCAAATCCTTGTGGCTATCAAGGGTCATAAAATCTGTATTAGTGAATCAGGGGAGCACAAACAGGTTTTGTGCTTTTTTTTTGATCTCTTGAGAGAATTTCAGATGTTTCTTGCCTATCAAAGACACGGACATACACTTGAACACCCTGGGATAAGTTAAAATAGATATGCTTCAGAGAATCTAAATGTTACAGTATTATTAATCCCCCCTCCCAAAATGGAAAAACTGTGACATTTTAAGAGGAATAAATTCTTTCTCTTTGGGTTTTTTTGGGCACACTGCACTCATTTTTTCCAACTTCTCAATTGCAGATACCAGAACCTACTTTTTTTTTTTCCTAAAAAGTGGTATTTTAACATTAAATCATTGTTGAAGTGGGAAGCTTAGTAAAAACACCAAGACGATGTTTAATAAAAACACCGATACTGAGACAAATGCCAACGTTGGTGATGCAAAAAACCACTAAGCCATTTCATCTGACTATAAACAGCCTAAGAAACAAAGGCCTCTGAATTGCTAACAAGTTAAATCGCAAATTGTAGCTTTTGCTATTAAATATACTATACCACAAGAAACTTTATCGCAAACGATTAGAGCTGGCATTAATTTGTGCTTGGCTTCCACTGCATAAAGCCCAAGTGCACCCCTGAGAGGGGAAATCCTTGTGCCTGTGGAAAATAACTGCGAACTTTGCCCCGTGGTGAGTTTGCAAGAGGCTGACACAGGATAAAAAAAAAAAAAAAAAAAAAAAAAAGTGAGTGGAAAGGATCTGACTGGAAACACAATAGCAGACTTAAAAGGCTCTGATAAATGAAAAGTCATTCCAAGATTAGGGTCTCATTCAAAAAAATAACAAAGACATTTTCTGGTATGTGGCTGAAAATAGATTCCATATGAAAACGCTTAGTAGAGCTTATCAATGTTTTTAATTCTCAGCGCTCTTTGAATAAATGCAGCGTTTTTAAAAACTAAAATGGCATTTTTAAGACTTCCTGAAATGTAGACGCAGAAGCTACACAATTAATGTTTTCATTTTTCAAACCAATACTGCAGTTTTAAAGATTTTCATGTTGCAATTCCTTCACACTTTTCTTCCTTCCATCTGCCTGATCTTGTCCTCACTTCTCGTAAAAATACTACAAGTGAGGAAAAAGAAAACAACTTTCCTTGCCTGAAAACTGAACTTAGAGGCAGTTGATTCAAATGTTCCAGAAGCTTTGTGGAAAATTTAAAGAAAGCACTAAGAAATGTTTACCATTTTCAGAACATCTCTAGTATTCAATGAATCTTTAAATCTCCCCTCTTATCAGGACATATCCCAGATTTTGAACTCTGTAAAGGACTATTGCAGACAGAGTTTGTTTTCCTTTTCTACAAAAAAAACCCCAATGTAATGAATATGAAATGCAATTTTAAAAAGACAAAGCATACTCCAAGTTTTCTCAGGTTGTCTAACATCTAGTCATAGTACGGCATATACAAAGAAATATAATAATAGCAGATGTTTAACAGTAAGAGCACACCTGGGGGAAAAAAAAAAAGCTATGATCATGTTGATACATTAGATATTAAAGCCTTGCAGCACAAGGTTAACCTGCTTGTAAGTACAGGCTTAGTGCTAACATGTTTCTTACAGACTACATTAACCTGGGAGCAGGGATGGTCATAAAAGGCGCAGAGGCAATCTCTCATTTCAGGAATATCAGCCAAAAAAATAACACCCAGGCTCCCTAGAGCCATTTTACTCTAAAAAATCCACTCCAGTCCAAACAGGAGAGAGATGTTGCTGTCTAGCTTTATAACTCCCCTAGTTTCCTTCCAAAATAAACTCCGGCTGAAAACTTAAGAGCCTGGGCCACTCACACCCTAGGAAGAGGAATGCAGAAGACAATGTAGGAGAGCACCACCTAGTGACTAATACCACAATAATATCACAATAAAACCACAAGAGCAAGAAAAACAAACTCAAAACTTTTAATAGCTGTGTGCCATGTCCAGTTTATTTTTGTATTTTCTTGTCTCTTCGTCCTCGGAGAGGTCTCATTCCGACCAAACGTTATTATAAGTCAAGAGGCAATTTAGTTCAAATTCAAAACATTGGGTTTTTGTAAAACATACCCCTTTGTGTTTTAAAACAGGCAGGTCTTCTATTAGAATTTGCACTTTAAACACCGTAAATACGCAGCATAGGAATCTGGGAATCCAAACCACCAAAAACTCAATTCTGCAACCATGACTCAAGTGAATAATCATGAGACATCTGTGGGACTAATTCCAGGAATGGGAAAAGCAGCATATGTCTCCGAAAGTGCTTAGAACAGTACAATTCTGCCAAATTTACCATGAATCTCCTATCTGCTGGTTGAAGCTGCAGCTTCTGGAGTCAAGTGCCTCCTTGTGAATCTGAACTTTAATCTAAAAAGAAAAAATTAATTTCTAACTCTGAAGTTTGGAAAAAGAAAGCTTGGGGAAGTGTGAGACACATGAACTCCCCAAACTAGGAATCACCATGAGTAATAAAGTAGCATATTTTAAAGTCTGTTGAATGGCACTGAGAGCGTGGGCAACGCTGTCTGGAGATGACAAGACTGAGCAAACCCTCTGAATCTCACTCTTGGGTGCGATGGCTCAGGGAATCAGCCTTTCAGGACAGACCATCACTCCCAAACTCTACAGGCTCACTCTTCCGCTGCTATTCCTCAACAACTCCGTGCAAGAGGCTGGAAAACAATCCTGCATTGCTTTTGGGGAGAAAAGGGGGAGGAGAGGGGATACTGACAAATCCTATTTGTTTTCACAGATCAAATGTGGCAACTGTGGGCAATTAGAGCTGTATTAACTCGTACAACTTCTAACTACGATACATCTTCTTCAGCAGAGAAGTAGCCTTAATACATACACAGCCGCCAAGCTCACCACACACTGTATTACTCCTCTTTGTGCTTCTACTAAAAATACAGACTAACAAACAAATCTAATTACAGGGCTTGTATCTTCCCATTTCCACAATGATCCCAGGTTTTCTGGGACAGCAGAATGAAGCAACCTGAAGCAGTAAATGTTTCCTTTTCTTTGTCTGGAGTCTGGCAGGTCATGTGGTTATAATATGCTCTAGGAAACTTATTTTACTGTGTTTCTGTTGATGTTTTCACCATTATGTGAAGTTTTTGATGCTGTGCATGCCAGTTTGTGTTCTTCAGCTGGAATTCAGTGTAGCATCTAGACCACATCTTCAAGCAAAGGACTTCTGCAAGCTGATGCCCACGGTGGCTCTGTCTGGAGCTTTCCTCTTGTAGGGGAGCAGGCAGGTCTTGCTTCTGAAAGCATCTTTCTTCACTGCACTTTTCATCTGCACTCTCTTTTGTTTACCATTAAGGTCAAGTCCGTGTGTTTTTCCCACTCTGCCTGTTGCATTAGCAGCACTCAGAGTGAGACTTTCTCTGGATGAGAAATGTTTGGTGAATTTTTAAATACCATTATTGATTTCACATTAATTTTCTTTATGAACCAGGAAAAGCTCTTATGCGAAGCTGTAACAGCCAAGAAATATTTTACAAGTTGTTTAAAATCTACTGCCTGGAAGCAGTCTGATCGATCGGCTAAATTATTTCCCTTATTTTTAAGTAGATTTTTTAAACATACCTTATCTTCACCGATTAGTATTATTCACTCTGAAGTACATAGCACAAAAGTGATCACAGATTACTTGCGGCGGAAGTGACCACTTCTTGGACTTCTGCTACAAGAGGTATGGATATTTTGCCCAAAACTGGGTTTTTTTTCCTTTCTTTCAATGGCACATGATCAGAACATAATGATTTTGCCGCTGCACCAGCCAACACCACTTCCGTGGCTTCTGTTTTAGGGCATCAAACCTGTAAAAGGCAGATTCTTTCACAGAAGCTAACTTCTTGCCTGTTGCATCAGGTTTTTTTCACATCCCATAAGTCTCCTTTTGGACAGGGGTTATTGGCTGCTCTTTAGTGAATAACTTTTTTTAGTCATTCTTTGGCCTCAGAAAATTACCTTTGAAATGTTTTATGCAAGAGTATTCATTATGAACAATTAATGTACTGAAGACGTCACCACCACAAGAAGGCATCATATAAAAGATGAGTAAATTTACGTTCATGCATCATTCAAACTTCCTGCACTTTTCATTCTTCTAAAAATGTATGTTTTACATTGTTGTACCATAACTTACACGAATATGATGACCTGAATGGAATAATGTCAAAACCGCCCTACTGTGAATTTCAGAAAAGGAAAGCAATCAATTAAGAGTTTTCTTTTCTCTACCACTATTTTTAGGTAAGACAAATGGCAGCTTGATAGTAATTCAAAGTACTTACCCCGGAACATCTCTTTTACATGTTTTTTAAGTCAGAAGCCAAAAAAATAAATAAATATGGGTTTAGAGGAAGCTACAGTGTACATAGAGACATTCATGTAAAGTGAGACAAGTCTTTTTTATGAATTGGGGAGTGAAAGGGTTACTTGTACACACTGATCCTGACACTTAGTAAGTTTTAACATGCAGAACAATCTGAACTTAAACCTCTTAAACTTTTCCCCCTGACATGTGGAAGGATCTCAGATTGTTTCACTTCATTTAGTAAGGTTTAAGCCTTAAAAATGATGTGTGCTTCACATCACAGTCCAAATGGTCTAGGATGTATTTTAAAGCTACTGCCAGCTCATTCAACAAATGCAGGAGGAACAGATTTTAATCTAATTTACAGTAAAATGTGAAGAAACAGCATCGGTCACTGCAGTTGGGAGATTACAGCACAGGTCACCCTACATGACTGGCTGCCGTCACAGGGAGCACATACCTCTCTCCTGGTGTCACAGCACCACACCTAGGAGAAGACGAGCTGAGAAGTTCAATGGCTGATCCCTCCTTGGTGAGAACAAAGTCCCCCAAAACCCAGAAGAACCTTCAGCTCTGAACTCTCGAAGTCATCAACCAACTTCCTTCTCTGGTTTACAACAGTCACTCTGCCAGGCCATAATACAAGTACCACCTTTTTACGGGGGGAGGTACAAGGTGGCTCATGTTCGTGACAGAAAGGTTAATTGCCTGGGCTTTGTTAATTTTTTGGCTGACAGATAATTGCTAAGTTTAATACTGAATTAATAGTAGTATGAATTTTAGACAAAAGTCATTAGATTGCAGACAGATTAGGGGTAGGTACAATGCCAGTTGTATCTCTCATATGCTACAATAAGGAAATACACTTACTGTTGCAATAAGGTCTGTATTTCAATTCAATTATACTTGGCAGGTCAATTAGATTTGCTCACTAACTATAATACAAATATTTTCTCTTTGAGTGTGCTATAGTAATGGATATTTTCCCCCCCTTTATCTCACAATATGAATGATGAACAGGATGATCGCAATTAAAACCAACGCCAAACATTCCACTCCCCAGTCTTCATCTTTTTATGTTCCTTCACTGACTGCTCTTCCACACCTCCAAAAAATTTGACTCATAGATCAGACTGCTACTTTCTTTTTCCCACACCTCACAGGCTGAGTATGGAAACATTAAATATACACAGTCCAACACTGTGTCTTGCAACAGAACACAGTTAGCTGTCAAGATGCTCATGCAGGCTGTGGAAACTCCATGAGTGTGATAGCTGGACCTCCCCTATCCACCCAAACATCTTCAGAGCTATGCAAAATCCCAGCACTGCCCAGCATTGACTTCTGCAACTAACGTCATGTTGTAACAGAGTTAATATTAAAAAAAGAAAAAAATGGATTTGACGCTTTTCCTCCTTCTCAGTTGTTTTCTGCATCACATATCACTGAAAAAAAATAATGAAGTAAAACACCCAACTCCATTTTTTGCTGTAATCAAATATTATGCTAGTCCATATTGAACGGGGCTCACAGAAGTAATGCTATCTACACAGATGTCAATCTAAGAAAGAAAACAACTTGCGTCAAAATGTGCCTGGTTTTGCCAACCAACATTACAAGACAAACTCATCCATTTAATAATAGGATAATAAGATCATCAGTTTGATAAAAAAGACAAGATCGGCTGTTAAGAAATGAAGATGACAAAACAAACAATAAAGGCTGAGCATTTATAAACTCCAGAGCAATGCTAGTCTATCCAGAGCGACAGCTAGTCTACCCATCTCCAACATGCACTTCCAGTGACTGTCAAGGACCTGTATATACAAAACAGCATAAACACACATCATTTCCCTTTGTCCATTCCTAATAGGAAAATCCCCTAAACTATTAAGACTAGTTCTTGTCCTACTCAAGTTTTTCCTTCTCATCTTAGCTAATTCTGACCTGAAAATACATTATAATCTTGATTTTCCATTTCCTCTTCTGCTTCGCTGTGAAGAAAACCATAAAAACTTAAGCTGAGAAACAAGATGTTAAGACTTTCAGTGACTCAGTACATCAGAGTTTGTAGTACTGGACACAGACAAATGGAGCAAAACCAGACGTTATTTAACATATTTAAACCAGTTGTTTTGTAACTCTCTCCTTACAGAGAATATGCATTTACCTACAGTATATAAATTTCTTCAAGGCCTAGAGCCCACTGATGCTCATTGCCAATAGTCAGCAGAGAGAATTTTACAGTGATATCATTTCCACATGCATTCTTCTGAATGGATGATCTCTCCTCCATCTCTGCTTGTCAGCATAAAACCAATGAGACATTACTTAGAGGCAACTGAGAGAGAGGAGAGCATTTTCCATATACAGCAGAGTTATTCTGTATCAGCTAATTTGGGTGAATTCCCATTTTTATGTCCTTTGCATAACGAAAAGGTCACATATCTTTTGGTATTTATGTTCACATACAGTCAGGACTACAGAATACACACCTATAGGGCATACACCATGCGAGCAACACAAGCACTCAGTTCCCTTCTACTACAAAATCCTGGAGTCATCCAGGGATGCAACCTACCACTGCATCACTTACCCTGGCAAGCATAAACATCTCCAGATCAGCTAGTTAGCAGCAAACAAGCATTCAAGACTCATTACAAAGACTGCCATCTTGAAATCTCAATATTCCACACAAAACAGCCTTTACTCAAAGTCCTGGTGTCTCACGATGGACAGAGATTAAAGGACTACACTTCAACCAGCAACACCATAGTGAAAAGGCATCAAGAACGGTACGTTGGGAGAAGGTGAGAGCTGACCCCCTGAGGACAGAGTTCAGATCTCATCAGAGAAACGGGGTCACCGGGAAGACAAAAAGATGACAATCAAGCCTTTGAGTGATGTGGTGAAGGTGGGATAGGGAAACCTTCCAGATCTAGAATAACTTAAGATGACAGCTGAGCAAGGGTTCAAGCAGAGACACCCCAAAATTTATTGTATTTTGTCAACGTTATCCTTAGCAAAATACGTTCTGCTGTTGACTCTGCTGAGGTACAGAAATGTTTAAATGTAAAATGGAATACAAATAGCAGCCCAAACATGTGTCATTCGTCCATCTGTCCATCCGTGTGTGTGTCCCCCCCATGTGGATAACTGGAAAAAACAATGCAGAACTGGAAAAGACCATCATAGGTATTGATCCATAAGACATTTCTTGACAACTTATCTGCTACCTGCCCTCAGCAGGGGAAGCCCAAAGCTCCTTGAAGGCAATAACCAACATCACCACCAAATGGCAACAAAGAGAAATGAACTGCTTAAAATGATGACGTAGCTTCACATCTATGCTTACCATATGATCCCAAGTTGGTCATCTTTTAAATACATGGTCATCTTTTAAATACAGCTTAAATGGATAGCTCAATCAAGAAACATAACGTGGCGCTTCAGCAGCAGCCCCAAACAGATCCTACAGCAGAGCAACTACGTCTGAGAGACTCCAGTAAAACACACCTAATTAAAGGTGACTTTCACCCGAAGGCCTAGGGAAAGTGCTAAAGGCACGCCTCCAGGATGACAGTAAGCCAACCTGCATCCAGGCTTCCTTCACCGCACAGGAGCCGTGCTTCCCCACTGCTTTGTGCTACACACTCGCACACACGCCTGAAAAATAGCTGGGCTTTCAGCTGGATTAGTTTTCAGTCGGATTTACCTCCTTGATCTGCCTAACTCTGCTGCTGCATAAACGCGAGTCGACACAACAGGGGACAGGGTCAGAGCAGCAAAAAGATGCCTGTAAAGAATAGGATTCCTTCTTAATGGCAATTAAGATGGTTTAGACCCCGTCAGAGCAGCAAAAAGATGCCTGTAAAGAATAGGATTCCTTCTTAATGACAATTAAGATGGTTTAGACCCTAACTGTAAAATGCTCTTCAAGACATTCAAAACCCCTTTCTGGGGAACATTTTTCCACGAATCAGCCACAAGGATAACTAGGCTTTTCAGGTTGCCCAGAGAAGCTGTGGCTGCCCCTTCCCTGAAGGTGTTCAAGGCCAGGCTGGATGGAGCTTTGACAACCTGGTCTAGTGGGAGGTGTCCCTGCCCATGGCAGGGGGGTTGGAACTCCATGATCTTTAAGGTCCCTTCCAACCCAAACCATTCTATGATCAGATAAGCCATGACTGATAGATCCAACTAACACCAAGAGATGGAGAAAAAGAACCTAGATTCATCTCTTCTAGCTGCCCAACCCAGAAAATGAGTAAACTGATAAGATACACACGTACACCAACCCAAACCATTCTGTGATTCTGTGATCAGATAAACCATGACTGATAGATCCAACTGACACCAAGAGATGGAGAAAAAGAGCCTAGATTCATCTCTTCTAGCTGCCCGACCCAGAAAATGAGCAAACTGATAAGATACACACATACAGAATCATAGAACTGTCTAGGTTGGAAAGGACCTTTAAGATCATCTGGTCCAACCATCAACCTGATGAAGGACCTTTAAGATCATCTGGTCCAACCATCAATCTGATTATAAAAACCATCACTAAACCATGTCACTAAGCACTATGTCAACCTGTCTTTTAAATACCTCCAGGGATGGCGACTCCAACACTTCCCTGGGCAGCCCATTCTAATGCTTAATAACCCTTTCAGTATAAAAATTTTTCCTAATATCCAATCTGAACCTCCCCTGGTGCAACTTGAGGCCATTTCCTTTTGTCCTATCGCCTGTGACTTGGGAGAAAGACTCTTGGGAGAAGAGACCGACCTCCACCTTTCTACACCCTCCTTTCAGGTATCTGTAAAGTACGATAAGATCTCCCCTCAGCCTTCTTTTCTCCAGGCTGAACAACTCCAGCTCCCTCGACCTCTCCTCATAAGACTTGTTCTCCAGACCCCTCACCAGCTTTGTTGCCCTTCTCTGGACCGGCTCCATGTCTTTTTTTGTGGTAAGGGGCCCAAAACTGGACACAGTACTCAAGGTGGGTTCTAATCAGTGCCCAGTACAGGGGAATGCTCACCTCCCGAGTCCTACTCACCACGTTGGCTCACGTTCAGCCGACAGTCGACCAACACTCCCAGGTCCTTTTCTGCCAGGCAGCTCTCCACTCTTCCCCAGCCTGTAGCGCTGCAGGGGGTTGTTGTGACCCAAGTGCAGGACCCAGCACTTGGCCTTGTTGAACCTCATCCCGTTGGCCTCAGTCCATCGATCCAGCCTGTCCAGAACCCTCTGCAGAGCCTCTCTACCCTCCAGCAGGTTGACACTCCCACTCAACTTCGTGTCATCTGCGAACTGACTGAGGGCAGGCAGGTTGACACTCCCACTCAACTTGGTGTCATCTGCAAACTGACTGAGGGCACACTCAATCCCCTTATTAAGCCCTGTGGGACACCACTCGTGACTGGCTACCAACTGGACTTGACTCCATTCACCACCACTCTCTGGGCCCAGCCCTCCAGCCAGTTTTTAACCCAGTGGAGAGTATTCCCATCCAAGTCATTGACATGCTACTTTTTTTTTCCTGCCTGGTTGCTGGTGGATTCATAGGAATTAATTTCACAACCTTCATGTATTTAAAGAACTTCTCTGTAGAAAAGGATAATTTTGGAGCAGGAGATTTAAAATGGTATTGGTCTCCCAGGCAGAAAAGTTGAACACTGCAATATTCCTCATATCCTCCCTTTTTAGCATGAAGAATTTGTCCCCACCTGTAAAGAAAATCAGTTGTTGATAGGGTAAGACAGTCAGATAACTCCAATAGCACCCACACCCCCCTGCTCTCAGGATTTGATGTGAAGGCAATTATACCACATGTTCATGTGCTGATGGCCAGACACTTCCAGTTTGTCTCCAGGACTGAAAGGGGTATTTCCTCTCACTGCTGACCCTCTGTTGAGGTGTATGGAGATATCCAATCCCATTTAAGAAGCCCCCTTTGGATGCTCTACAATGCCACCAACAGTTTGACGGGTTGAAAAAAATGAAGAGTGGGATTTCTGGTGCTCCTTTCAGATTTAGCTGTTCATAACAAAGATGAAGCAAAGCATCCTCAACTGCTGCTGTCACTCTAGGCCTGTCTTGGATAACCATCGGGTAGCACAAGTACTTTGTAAAAATGGGGAACTCAAAATCCTACTGATAGTTTTTCCCAAAAAATCTATCCTCCAAACTAGCAAAAGCTTCCCTAAACAAAACAAGCCATTTTTTCTTTGGTAGGTCTCAACCTGGAGACAGGCTCTCATACAATTCCAGCCTCCTGATATCAAATGATTGATTTTTCCAGTTGGTGTTGTTTGAGATACTTCTTGTAAACCTCTCTCACTCAGGGCCTGACTCAATTCATGATGTTGAAAGATTTGTTCAGGTTGTATCCTCTCCAAAGCAATGTAAACAACAGACTTGGGGGTGGGAAACCCCAGCTCTAAAGACAGAACTTATCATACAGACACACTGTTGAAGCAACGAGGAAAACAGAAGTAGACTCCAAGAAATAAAAAATGAGCCCAAGACAAATCTGAAATGAGAAACTAACAATAAAATCTAAGGAAACTTCTTAAATCTGAGCCACGGACTTGAGAGGAACTACAAGTATAATGTGTAGCCCACACTTTTATATCTCTGTACACATTTGAAAAGTAGTGAAAAGCAAACCTTGAATGACAACAACCACCAAGGCAAAATATTATCTATTTCAGTATTACATTAAGCATCTAGACAGATCATCCAAGAGAATCATGCTATTTTGACAGATCACCCATAAAACTTTGTGATTTATACCCAGTGTTTTTTCATTAATTTCAGCAATGAAGTGTTTTATCAGTTCAGACCATCTGAAACATCTAAGTTCAGCACAATCCAGCCAGCCAAGCTTGGGGACTTCAGCAGAGGGCAGTGGGTGTCACTAGGAAAATAAGGCTGAAAGCCTAGAAAGCCTAGGACGCTTGGAACAGTTCCACCTTCTCCTGCAACAGATTGTCATCCACTCTACCTCCTCAACATAAATCCCTGTCCTTGACTGTAGGCTGGTCTGCTCAGTGACATCTCTGCCCCAGTGCTGCCTTATGTTGTCATTCAGTCTTCATCTCTAGTATAAACTGTTGCACCTTTCACTCTGAGCTACAGACCTCCTGCACCCCTGATTTATAGCTAGGATTGAACATAGCATTTTCTCAAAATTTGCCACAAAGGTAGCTATTGTGTCCACTCCCCACTTGCTCCCATAAACAGCACAACAAGCAAGCACAGTACTCAGCCTCACTGCAGGCCTGCTTTTGACTCTCAAGAGCCAATGGGCTAGCAGACCCTGTATGGCACCCTGCCAGAGACCAGCACCAAGAGCCCTGTGCTAGCAGCCCCACAGGACCACCCCCCAACCCATGCCTCCCTCCTTGCTAGTGGCCCAACAATCTAAAACTGGGTGCTTTTCACATCACCTCAAATCCCTCGGATGGAAAGAGCTTCATATCCCCTCTCCCTCCCCTGAAAATACTCCCAAGAAAATCCAGAAGGCCGGTGACGTGTACATATATTTCTGCTTATAAAATTTGTCAGTACAGCTGATAATGCTTTAAGACTCAGACACCATCCCTCCAGGACTTTTTTTTCAGCAGGTAGTTTTATTTAAAAAAATACAACAAAACAAAACAAGAACTGAAGGACCATCCAGGCTTCCAGAGAGCTTTTGTGAGGGCAGAATCAATATTAACATGTTAGATAAACATGTTGCAAGAGTCACACGAGCTTATAGGAAACAACACACATTTCCCTACCCTGAGGTCTTTACTCTTCCTGCAGAAACTGTGCTGGTACAGCAACAGAAGACATCCCAGCCACAGACATTCCCCCAGAAGGCAACCCACTAAAGTCAGCTAACATCAAGCTAGATTTCAGGAGACATGGATTCCAGGTAAATAGAAGGGAGATTTAAGAGTAATTTTCTGTAAAAGTAGGAAGACTTAGCTGCATTGGAAGGGATGTAAAACCCAACTAAGAAGAACTGAGGGTCAGAGTAATTGCAACAAAATAGCATTAACATTGAGTCACAGAGCAAGCAGGTCCAATGAGTTCTAGGTATCACTAACTCTTTCTGAAAGGCTCACTTCTTCCAAGCTTATAAGAAACAACCCTCTAGGTTAAAGAATTTAAAGTCAGTAGTCCACATTAGGCAGTCCCAAATCTTCAAATGCAGTATTTTTAGTTCAGGGATATAATAACAGCTTATGAGATGGTTAGAAATAATAGGCAAAAAAGTCTTCTGCTTCTGAAAGCAGTAACGTGACACTGTGGAGAAAGCCTTAGATAAGAACTCCTGTACCCTGGGTTCTATTCCTGGCCCTGTTAATAGCCTGTAAATGCTCCTGGGCAAGTCATTTCAACCCTTTTTGCTTCACTTTCATCTGTAAGGAGAGGGATAGACATGTGTCTCCTTTGCAAAGCCATTTGAACCGATTAAAAAGCATGATAAAGAACTGATTTATTGTATTGTTCGAATCTACAAGCTGTAGCTAGAGGCTCTGTGGTGGGCTTTGAGCAACAAACTAACTGCAGCAGCGCTCTCAAAATATTCCCTCCTCTCACAAATATTAGGGAGCAACAGCCAGTGAGAACACTGTGCAGTTTCCACTTAATTGCAAGGCAACAATTTAGTGGGTTGGTTTTTTTTTTTTCAATTTGCAGTTTCTGAACAATTTTTACATAGAGCTTCAGGGCATCATATACTAAAGTTGAAGTCTGTTCTTACTTATCTTTTGTGAGCCCTTTAGAAGTAATCCACAGATCGCCATTCATTGAGATCTATTATCCTAAACTTGATCAACTGTTAAAGCAATACCCACATCCTCAGGGCGAGTAAGGATTGTGACAACTTACCGTGAATCTGCCCCACATTCAAAGCATTTCTAAGAGTCTCTAAAGCAGGGCGCAGGGCTTTTCTAACAGTCTCTAAAGCAGGGCTTTTCAGGTTTTCAGGTTGCTGCTGGATGTGTACATTAAAGGGAATAAAGTAGTGGTGATTCCTGCAGATCGGCCTGGATCAGCCTTGCTGACTTAACAGTTTACACTCTCCCATTTCCCAACTCTGCTTATTCTGTGTCCCCACCACCTCCAGTCTCTCATCTCTATTCTCTATTGAGATTCCAAAAAAGGAATACTTAACTGTTACCTTATCTCGATCAGATCTTCAAGTTCTTTTAACTGTCTTCACTTTAGGCCAAGTCCCCTGAACCAGTCACTCTTCTCTCTCTGCACATAACCCTTACAAACAAATAGGAAGCCCTGTATCAGTATTTCCTTCGCTACAACTTGCACTACTACTATCTATGAAGCTGCCTCATTAGCTATAAAGCTCTAACTATTCTACATTAACACATAATTAACAAGGTACTGTTATTACCACTAAGCACTCTGTGGCATCCCTTCCTTCATGCAGGAAGGTGATCTCTTCAACCCAGCAGCCAACTCTTCATGTACATATGGAGAACCAAATATCATTAATGTTTAATTACATATACATTTGAAATTCGTGCAGCTTAGAAGATAGTCTCATATGATGAGCTAGCACTTGAAAACTCTGCCCAAATTGCTTATGCTGTAAATGCTCCAAGTAAACTCTTCACCCAGGTCTTATGCCTTTCTGTTCATAATGTGAAGCTGTTCATGGGTCACCAAAAGGTGGTTTGTGGCCAACATAACCAGTCTAGCAAGCATTTCTATTGTAGACAATTATGCAAAAAAATCATGGTGTAGTTTAGTTCCACTTTCCACTCCCTCTCTTACCAATTTAAATAAAGAAAAAACTGTCTTGACAAAAGCAAAATTATCTTGCCAGTATAAATTGCACCCACATTCAGGAATGGTTTATTAGCACATCACACAGGATGGCTTAAAGCACCTCCACAGTGGTCAACACAATGAAGCCTCAATATTAATTTGGACTTGCAGTATCATTTTCATCAAACAACAGTGTTTTTCCTCTCAAAGACTATAAAGCAGCAACAGAGGCACGGAATGGCCAAGTATAACATTTTAAAGATTGGCTTACAAAACCAAAATTATGATGATCAAGTCCCACTTGTCACAGACAGGACAGATTTAATTATGTTATGAGAAGAGATACAGAGTTCTAGTCAAAACTTTTGATGAGTTCTCAGGCTAATGCCTGGCCTTCCAAAGGACAGCTAAGAATATCAGACAAGAGCACCTTAACTATTTCTCCACTCCATGCCTCGTAGGCTACCAGGGAATGCTTACAGGCATCATTTTTTTTTTTCACTGCTCATTTATTTAGTAGCTTCATCAAGTTTGTCTTACTCATGTGAGGTTCTCATCATATCAACTCAGAACATTTTTCCACAGACTTCTGCATAACGTTCTACAGATTGCCCTCAATGCACTTTGGCTAAGTCAGTGAGACTACATCCTGGACATTCTTTAATACATAGACTCACATTTTTCCCATTCACAGTAAGTTTTGCCAGACTCCCACCATCATGTTCCTAACACAAGTTACCATCTTAAAAAGTCAATTACAAAAAAGGTTTTTTAGGCCAACACATCCATTTGGTCTCAAATTAGTTCAAGACTTAAAGTCTAAAGCCTGCTCTGATTTAAGTTCTAAGAAAAAATAAATTATTCTAATAGGAGAAGCTTTAGATACTATATTCTTTAGGTGAAAATCAGCTTGTCATCAATCTTGACCCTTGAACAGCCTCTCAAAGATTTAGGCAGAATACTAAAAGTACTGGAGTACAGCAATATTGAATAATTCCAGGTAACCCTGAGACATAAAGAATTTGTTTGCTAGATCTTGGTAAAGAGAGCACAGTTAGAACAGTTGAACAGAAATGCAGTTGAACTATTAAAATACTGTTTTTAATGATGTGAAAATCCTCAACCATGACACAGTAAGGTCTGCACAGTTCTCAGGTATGGCCATTTTTCCCATTCCCAATGCTGCCATCAGAAGAAAAACTATCTTTACAACATGTAATTGTGTAGCTCTACAGAATGTTTAGTGCACTAGCCTGGTAATCGTTATGACAGAAACGGGCCCCAAACAGAATGACTTTTATTCTCTTTAAGTTTTTTTTCACAAGAGCTAAAATTAATTATTTCTTTCCCTATTAGAGAAGGTGGTAAGAATTACTTTTCTCAGCTATGGAAAACAATCCTCCACTGTTTCTCCAGTCATTCCTCAAGGCCACAAAATACTAAGTCTAAGAAACGTTTCTTAACAGCTACTGCAAGATTTCTCATACATTTATTTCTGGTCTGATATGAACTTAAAAGTGCAGTGTCACTATCATTTACTTCAGAAGCACAAGTAAATTTTTTTTTTTTTAAAGCTGTCATCTCCTACAGTTACATTACACTTTCATCAGCTTTGAACAAGCTCCTGCCTAATGTGTTTTTAATTACAACCATTTATTTACATTTTATACCAGATAACACAATTTTGCTTTTCAGGTGCAGGCACAGGGCCTGGTTCCGCAGGCTCCAAGTGCTCAGTTTAAATACAACTACACATAAACCCACCTTTGCAGCATTAGAAGCAGACTGCTGAACAACCCTGCAAAGAGAAGATATCTTCCTTATTGCTTGGGTTTTGCCAGCCATTTTATTAAGTGATTTCTGAAAAGGAAAAAATAAAAGCACAACTAACTTTAGTAACTCTGTTTTTCCTCCTCTCAGGCCACCAGCTGAGCGCCAACGAGACAAATATAACAAAAAAGAAGGCTCATAAGCTGTCTGAACTGCCAGCCCAAGCGAAATAGCACGTTGTTTGGTAATAAAAGGTAACATAAATGAGAGTGCGCACACTGAGCGAGACGTGCGCGCATTCCCTGACTGAAAAAGTTTGTTAAGGACCGGTCAGGAAACCACCAACCGAAGTAAGAGGGCACCCCCCGCCCGAGCGGCACCGCGGCCGGGCCCACACCCAGGAGGGGTTACCAAGGCACACCGTACACACAACACCACGGCCCTTTCGCCTCCCTCACCCCTCCCGCGCCACACGCGGCCTCGGCGAAGAGCTGCGGCCGCCCGGGCCCCTCCGCAACCCCTCCTCCTCCTGCTGCTACGCTCCCACCTGGCTGCCCACAGGCTCCGCGGAGGTCCCGGCGGCACCCGGGCTGCCCTCACAGGCCCTGCTCCCGGCAACCGGCCCACCCTCAGCTGCCTCCCAGGCCCTCCCGGCCTCAGAGGAATCCGGCGGGACCGCGCGGCTCGGCCCCACTAGGCCCGAGGCCCCCTCCTCACGCCACCACCGGGCCCCGCCATCGCCGCAGCCCCAATCCCCCACACGCGGCCCAGCCTCCCCCCCGCACCCGCCGCCCCGACCCCTTATATCCTGCTCCGCCACCCCACCCCGCGCCGCGCCGCTCGCGCGCCCGCCCCGCGCCCCATAGAAGCGGCGCGCGGATTGGTCGCTCCACCGTAGACCGGTTGTTACGCAGGCGGCGATTGGTAGAGGCCGCGGCCGCCCTCCCGCCGCCTCCCCGCGAGTGTGTGTGTGTGTGTGTCTCGGGCAGTGTCAATGGCTCCTCCTGCCACGG